>NC_045743.1:22049798-22091695 GCF_008692095.1 Etheostoma spectabile | reverse complement strand
CACACAGCAGGGCTGTGGAACCCTATTGTTTTCGTAAGGTTTCTTCTTCTTCTCTTCTTCTTTTTCTTCTTATTTTCCTCCATTATTCTTCTCCGCATAAAACTGTCGCTGCAGCCTAAACCGTACAGGGTGGCGACGCGCCATTTTCAAGACTGGTCCGAAAGTCCGCAAAGACCTCAGCCCAAAAAATTGACCCACTTCTATAACTAGGTGGCGCTATAGCAGAGAAAAACACGTTTAGCCCTATAACTCCCAAACCGTACATCGGAAATTTAAAAACCTTACATCCACGAGTTCCCTGGATCCTAATGAATCTTGTGATATAGGCCACGCCCATTTCCGCCTATACTTTTATAGTGAAAAATCGCGATTTATCAAAAAACAACTTTTTCAAAGTCCTCTAAGACCGTGCAATGGATCTTCACGAAACTTGGCGCATAGCATCTCCAGACCAACCTGACAAAAGTTTGTGTAAAAATTATTTATAGGATAAAAATTACGCGTATTACGGGCAAACAAATTTGTGTAGCTAACTATGAAAACACCGACTTTGCCATATCTCGGCCAAAATAAATGCTATCAAAGCCAAACTTTACAATATTCCTTGCTATGACCCTCCGAGGCTCTAAAACAAATTTCACGAACATTGGCCACTAGGGGGCGCTACAAATACAAAAAAAGTGTATTTCTCATGAACCGCTAGTCCGAATTTTACAAATTTTGACGGATGCCATCTAGGCCCACTCCCGAGGCGGTCCTCGCAGTGGGGTAGTGATTGGTGCGCTCCCCGGGTCGCTGGGGACGACTGGCGCGGGGAGGCTTGGACCCCGTTGAAACTGCGTGCAGTTCTAGTTATTTTTTGTCTTAAATCCACCAGCCATTTTCATTTGCAGCATCCTGAGCCTTATTAGTAAGGTTACTAGGAAAAATCATCCCGGAGTCATTTTATCCTCCTCAACATAGGTTTGCTTTTTATTTTTAATGAACTATACAAAAAATAAAATAACAACTTTTTTGCAACTTTCTCTGTCTCCCACAACTATATTGCAACAAACAATAAAAAACATTGATTGCAATTTTTTACAAAGGCATTTTGGGCCACAACAATCTAAAAAAAAGCCCGCAAAATCGACATGACTTTCACCCTGTAGACCGGGGTTCATGTCCGGTTTGAGAATAAGAATAAGCGGTGACCTGTTTATTTAAACATTTTGGAACGAAACAGAGTTAAGTTATGCGTCCTAGACCGTTTTAAGAGAGACGCCATCTGGTGCGATCTTTAAAAAAGCAGCTAAAGACACATCTTTTTAATCAGGCGTTTGCTATTTTACTTTGTATTTTATGCTTTTGGTTTTACTATGATTTACTGTGATTTATTGTGCTTTTTCACAATTATTGATTTTATAATGTTCATCTGCCCTTTCCACTCTTTCCCTCAAACCCATTGTCAGCTGACCTAAAACCAGTTGGAGGACTGGTTGCAGCAAACATGCACACGCACACTAATTACACAAACATGCAGTCGCTTACTTCTCTGGGGTACACGTGTCTTCACACAAACAGACACACAGTACTGCATGAAACTAGGTTTGAACTTGTCTCCTCTATCGTGCAACAGCAGCATCTGGATAAAATGCTGAGCGGAGGAAAACTGCCCCCCCTCTCTTTCTCCTCCTTTCATGCTCCCTTGCTTCTATTTTTTATTTTTTTTTGCTCTGTAATCATCTGTATTTTTTAATAAAAGGAACTTTGATTCAGAGCTCAAAATAGTGTATCATGTTAAACTAACAAGATACATAGCGTCCCTTTAACAATTGACTTGGATTAAATTATGTATTCTACTTTCTTCTGTATGTAAGATTTTTTTTTGTAATTATTTGGCAGCCGCTTTTGTCCAGCGTTGCAGTGCATCTCCCTTAAAATCTGAAATAATTAGTTAATTATGGCCTAGGAAAAAAATAAAGGTTAATTTGAGTGAATTACAATTTTTGACTTATTTTCAGAGTTGTGGCCATCATCTTTGTAGTTATATTGACTTTGTACCCATTAGGACTGAACCACATGAGGAAGAATATGCAATAACATTTTTGAATATCGCAATAATTTACTTTCAATAAATAAACAGATATTAAAGTGTGCTCAGTTCTGCTGCTTTCAGTATTCTGTCAAAATACAACAAATTGCTTGTAAAATTCAAAAAGGAAATCATTTCCAAAATTCATTTATTGAAAACTTGTTACATTTTGAAGTGCAGTTTTCTACCGATACTTTCTGTGTGTTGTGTGTTTATTCTGCCAGTTGATATCGTCATGATGATAATAAAAAACCTGTTACACCCCCCCTAGATAATCGCTGAGTGGTAACATCACTCCAACAATGTACAATGTATTTTATTTAACATTAGGCTAATGTTAATATTTAATTGGTATTGCCAACAAATCCTATGAACAGACCCAAACCAACAAATAATGTATCTTAGGCCAAGGACCCCTTAGCTAAAAGAGAAACAGAGCTGGGAGCCCCGACTCTACTGGGTTGATGGGTGGATGGATGAGTGCAGATGCAGACTATTATCTGGATTCTCTTCCAACTTCAGCTGTTTGGGACTGATCTGGACTCTCCTGTCTTGTGTGCAGTTATTTATCGCCCGCCAAAACCCAAATGATTTATTACCGCATTTTTTCTGAGTTTTTAGCTGATGTGGTTCCAAAATATGACAATATTCAATATCAAAAGACTTCAATATTTATGTGTGTTGCCCCTCAAAACCCATTTGCTAAGGATTTTAAAAGCCTTTTGAACTCATTTGGCCTTCATCAATGTGTGGAGATGACATTGCCTTGCCTGGAGATGCCAGGAACCCTGCTGTTTTAGTGCTTTTAGACCCCTCAGCCGTGTTTGATACAGCGGGCTCATGCAGTCCTCCTCTCTCGCCTCGATCATTGTGTAGGCATCCGAGGCTTGGCACTTCAATGGTTTAGCCTATTTGGCAAATAGGAGCTTCTCTGGCATGATTGGTGACTTTTTCTCGTCAACTGCTCCTCACTTTCCTTATATACAGTATGTTGCCTTTAGGGGCTATTATAGGAAAGCACAACCTGTCTTTTCATTGTTATGCAGATGATTTGCAAAATATATTTGCCTATGAAACCAAATGACCAGACTCCCTCCTTAGTTGTATTAATGAAATTAAGTTGTGGCTTTCACACTGAATGTATGATCTTCAGCTTTGAGTTTGGGCGCTTCAGACCTTAAGCCAGCTGTCAAAAATTTGGGGGTTACTTTTGATTGCAACATGGAAATTGGCGAGCAGATCAGCAATGTTTTTAGCATGAGCTTTTCTCCAGCATCGTCTCCTGGCTAAATGATCTAGAAAAGGCCATTCATGCTTTTTATTAGTTCAAGGTTGGACTACTGTAATGTTATTTTATGTTGGTCTGAATCAGACGTCCATCTCAAGCCTTAAACTTTTTCAAAAGGCTGCTGCTTGCTTTTTTACCAATACATGCATGACGTGCATGAAAAAATTCTACATGACATGTGCAAACTAAGCAGAGTTATTGCAAATGGGACAAAGAGTTTTTGCCCTATTGCTCTTGAACCGGGGTACTCTAAATCTGTGACCTGATGGGAGTGTTACACGCTCAGAACATAGGGGACTGTGGGAACCCTATCAACTTACACTTTATGTGGGAAACATTTCACCTTACCAGCCACCTTTACAATATGGCTGAGGGGGTTTTTGTCCCTTGTGTCCAGGTTAGCATACCAAGCAATCAGATTGCATAAAGGACTTATCCATAAGGACATCATTTGACATGCTATGCTAACTTCCTGAGGATGTACAAACGTTGTTGTCCCTTCTTATGTTCGGCATCGCAATTGACATCAAACTTCAGGTTTTTATTGATATACTGTTCAACGACTTCAGTCCAGTTCCTTTAATGAAAAGCATTCACCACTGCAGTTATGCCTCATTTATCCAATGTCTTGTATGCGTATGCTTTCTGGCTATGTTTTTTTTTTATAGACAATGATATTTAATTCATGTGATGACTCTGATGAAGCGAGTATTTCGCTCTTTGTTCTTTGTCTCTCCCTGTTTCCAGAGGCCCTCGTCTGTCCTCTCTCGTTCATACACAAATCCAGCCGTAATAAAGATAATTACACCTTTTTTGTTTTTTAAGCAACACGTTCCAAGACCTTTCTCTGCACCGGTGTGTCCAGAGCTTGTACCCTTCGAAAAATATACACCACTCGTGATGAAACCGAATCTAGCCGTCTGAAAGCACTTAACCCTCAAAGGCTTGCCTGGGAAAGGCCTGCTGTTTGACTTTCAGCCGATGCAACCATGCCACATGAAGGCAGACAGTGTGTGGACACACTTAGAAATCAGACTTCTAAGTCCTGTGTGTGTGTGTGTGTGTGTGTGTGTGTGTGTGTGTGTGTGTGTGTGTGGAATCAGAGTCAAACAGTCACTGTTGCGTGATTCATCCCCGGAAAGGCAGCATTTTTAAACTCTCCAATTATCCTGACGAGCTGCATGTCATGTCGTCATGGCGACCCCCACCACTAAAAAAAAAGGAAGCGGCGCTGACGCTGCCCAAGATGTAAGTCACCAGCATCTTAAAGTGTGGGGTAATTCCACCAGTCGGACGAGACATATGGAAGTGGTTTGGTGCTGAGGAAGGTGTCAAGGCGGGTACAACGTTGCTGTTGGGAGTTTTGGGAGGGGGTGACTCCGCCCCCACCTAGAGTCCTCCATCCATCCATCTTCATCCGCTTATCGGTATCGGGTCGCGGGGCAGCAGCTCCATAGGACCCCAAACTTCCCTTTCCCGAGCCACATCACTAGCTCCGACTGGGGGATCCCGAGGCGTTCCCAGGCCGGTTGGAGATATAATCTCTCCACCTAGTCCTGGTTCTTCCCCGAGGTCTCCTCCCATTGGACGTGCCTGGAATACCTCCCTAGGGAGGCGCCCAGGAGCACTCTTACCAGATGCCCGAACCACCTCAACTGGCTCCTTTCAACGCGAAGGAGCAGCGGCTCTACTCCGAGCTCCCTCGGATGACTGAGCTTCTCACCCTATCTCTAAGGGAGACGCCAGCCACCCTCCTGAGGAAACCCATTTCGGCCACTTGTACCCTTGATCTCGTTCTTTCGGTCATGACCCAGCCTTCATGACCATAGGTGAGGTAGGAACGAAAATTGCCCGGTAATCGGAGCTTTGCCTCTGGCTCAGCTCTCTTTTCGCAACGGGGCGATAAACAGAATGTAATACCGCACCAGCTGCTCCGATTCTCCGACCAATCTCACGCTCCAGTCCCCTCACCGCGAACAAGACCCCAAGGTACTTAAACTCCTTCACTTGAGGTAAGGACTCCATCCCTACCCGGAGGAGCACTCCATCGGTTTCCTGCTGAAACCATGCCTCAGATTTAGAGGTCTGATCCTCCCCAGCCGCTTCACACTCGGCTGCGAACCGATCCAGTGAGTGCTGTAGGTCACAGGCCGATGATGCCATCAGGACCACATCATCTGCAAAAAGCAGCGATGGGATCCCGAGCCCACCGAACTGCAACCCCTCCCCGCCCCGACTACGCCTCGATATCCTGTCCATATATATACAAACAGGATTGGTGACAAAGCGCAGCCCTGGCGGAGGCCAACCCTCACCTGGACGAGTCGACTCCTGCCGAGAACCCGGACACAGCTCTCGCTTTGGTCATACAGAGATTGGATGGCCCTAAGAAGGGACCCCTCACCCCATATTCCCGCAGCACCTCCCACAATTTCTCCCGGGGGACCCGGTCATACGCCTTCTCCAGATCCACAAACACCATGTAGACTGGTTGGGCATACTCCCAGGCCCCTCCAGGATCCTTGCGAGAGTAAAGATCTGATCCGTTGTTCCACGGCCAGACGGAATCCGCATTGTTCCTCTTCAATCCGAGGTTCGACTATCGGCCGAACCCTCCTTTCCAGCACCTTGGAGTAGACTTTACCAGGGAGCTGAGAAGTGTGATACCACCACCTAAGTACCTTCTGTAAATCGGAGCCAGAGATGTCTGTGTGTTTTGAAAAGTGGCAGAGAGACGTTAGATCAGATTAACTCACTCCACGTGCCTAAGGGGCTGTTACATAGGTCTGACACACACCATTACCCACCATTTACACCTCACAGGCACACAGACGAAGACAAAGACAGCACCCCCAGATTGCAGGCATGTGTGTGTGTGTGTGTGTGTGTGTGTGTGTGTGTGTGTGTGTGTGTGAAAGGAGGAGAAAAAGTAGAAAGGAACAAAAAGATGCACGAATAAGGCATGTGTGTGTGTGAGAGAGAGTACATGTGTCTGTGTGTGTGAAAGGAGGGAGAAAAGGTAGAAAAGGGACAAAAAGATGGATGATGAAGGATCAGGCATGTGTGTGTGAGAGAGTATCTATATGTATGTGTGTGTGTGCGTGTGTGTGTGTCTGTGTGAAAGGAGGGAGAAAAGGTAGAAAAGGAACAAAAAGATGCAAGAATAAGGGATTTGTGTGTGAGAGAGAGAGTATCTGTGTATGTATGTGTGTGTGTGTGTGTGTGGGTGTTGTTGGTGTTGTCGTGTGAAAAGGAGGAGAAAAGGTAGAAAAAGGGACAAAGATGCAAGAATAAGGCGTGTGTGTGTGTGTGTGTGTGTGTTGTGTGTGTGTGTGTGTGTGTGTGTGTGTGTGTGTGTGTGTGTGTGTGAGTGAAAAGGAAGGAGAAAAAGTAGAAAAACAGACAAAAAGATGCAATGATAAGGCATATATGTGAGAGAGACTATCTCTGTCTGTGTGTGTGTGTGTTGTGTGTGTGTGATTGCTCTTGAACTGGATGGGTGGGCACGCTGAGGTAAAAAGCAGACTTTATTGGATAATTAAGAGGAACTGAGTTGCTCTCATTACTGCGCTGCTGCTCTCCCCCTCGTTGGCCTCAGATACTGACAGAGCAGAAAAACACTCCAACAAAGACTCGGCGAGAGGAAACGTCATTCTGCCACAGTTTGTGTTTCAGCCTGCCCATTCACTTCCTGAACTAAGGCTCTCTTCCTCTTTGGATCATAACATTGTCCCACACTGTATCGCCGTTGAGCAGAGCTGTCCACACAGGCCATAGGCTTTACCCCCCGCCGCTCCCAATTTGCTTTGCAGTTTCAACACGCTCCACTTTGGACAAAACGCGCTACATGGCATCGCCTGATTTGAAACATGCAGCTGTGCCGCCAGCGAGAATCCTCTGAGTTGTAAATCTTTGCAGTGGGAAACATTCAGGAAAGCACCAGAGAACATAAAGTTATCTTTGAAGCTATAAACAGCAAATCTGGCAGCCCATGACGGTCGTTTCACATGGAACAGGTCATCTGTATTTCAAGCAAGAGGGCATAACATAAAAGAAGTGAAAGGAAAAAAAAAAAAGTGAAAGAGAGTGTATGTGTTCCCTTGTAGTGGTGGCAGCTGGCTTGTGTTAGCGCGTCGGAGCGCGTTATCGCCGGGACGCAACACAAAGCAGGCCCTCTGAGCGTTCCCCTTGCTAACCACTGCCTTTAACGTTCAAGACAGGCTTTGGCGTCTTAGCCATGAACTGTGGGGCCCCGGAGACCAAACACAGGCTAACAGAGAAGATATAGTCAAACAAGAGTTTGGAGTGTCCCGCTGACTCTTAACCGGTCCGTTGGAACAGGGTCGGTCTGGGCTTTGTCAGCCCATAAGACTGCCGTATAGCGGACGGAAATGAATTCAACAGGAAGAGGTAAAAGAGCTGAGAAAGGCTTCTTAAATGATATCACAAGGACAGAACAAAAGACGTCCTGATGAGTCCAGGAAATGAATGTAGTGAGAACAATGAGGCATGAGAATGAAAGGGGTTCAGTGTAGGCTTTGCATTGCATCATTTGAAATAAAACCTGTGGATTGTGATAAAAAGGACAGACTGCAGACATAAATCGTCCGGATAAGTCAGATTGTAGAGCAGGTGCCTATCTAGAGAGGTTTGATCCTCAACACAGCGGTCCAGGGTTTGACTCTGCTGCATGTCATTCTCCCCTTTCATGTCTTCAGCGATCCTGTCAAAATAAAGGCTGATAAAATAATCTAATTCAGGTGTCGACCTGTACTGTATTTAATAAAATCAATAACCGATATGTTGGTACCGATCTGCATTTACAGTGACAATAAAAATCTTTAAAGGTCCCATGACATGGTGCTTTTTATGTGCTTTTATGGGCCTTTTTTAGGCCTTAATGGTCCCCTAATACTGTTTCTGAAGTCTCTTTTAGATACACCTTAGTGGTCCCCTAATACTGTATCAGAAGTCTCTTTTTAAATAGACCTTAGTGGTCCCCTGATACTGTATCTGAAGTCTCTCTTATATAGACCTTAGTGGTCCCTAATACTGTATCTGAAGTCTCTTTTATACAGGCCTTAGTGGTCCCCTAATACTGTATCTGAAGTCTCTTTTATATAGGCCTTAGTGGTCTCCTAATACTGCATCTAAAGTCTCTTTTATAGAGACCTTAGTGGTCCCTTTATACTGGATCTGAAGTCTCTTTCCTAAAATTCAGTCTTGGTCCAGAATTCCAGCCACTAGAGCCAGTCCCACAATGAGCTTTCCTTAGTATGTGCCATTTCTGAGTCTGTTGCCATTGAGGGGGGAAGGGGGGGGGGGGGGGGGGGGGGGGGGGGGGGGGGGGGGGGCAAGGTGGCCTTGACCAACTGCCACTTTGCTCGTTTGAAAGCCATGATGTCTCTCTCTCATGGGTGGGCCAAACAAATTCTCTGTTTGGGCAAAACAGAGAAAGGCGAGATAACATTACCCTTTATGACATCATAAGGGGCAAAATGCCAGATCAGCCCATCTGAACTTTTATTTGCTCAAAGGCAGAGCAGGAAAACCAGGGCTCTGTTTTACGCCTAGGACCATTTCTAGCCACTGGGGGGCCATGGGCAGGCTGGGGGAGCTGATACTAATGTTGATGAGTTTTTTTGTCTAGAGTAGCAGGAATACAACTGGTCCAAATGGGTAAAAGTTGGCATGACTTAACTCATTTTCATCCTGATAGAATTTATAAGGCCTTCCTGCCTTTCTACTGGTAGGCGACATGATTTTCATTCAGCTATATAACTTACTCTAACACAAAAGTTAAGACTGCACCTCTGAGTCAAAAACATTCTGATGAGCAGCTACAGTATTTGGTGGGAGACTAAAATGGCCCAAAGGGTCCTGGGGTTGGGTTGAAAGGAGAAAAATGAAAGAGAGAAAATCAGTTTCACATTAGCATTTCCGTCATTCAGTCACACTCATGCATTGCGATCCAACGCTACGTAAGGATGACACTTCTCTATTTCCTGTGTGTTTCTTCTGGAACACTTAAAAACAAATTTCCCTTCCAGTTTGGGGGTCACTCACTCACCTCACTGGCAGGAACTGCTCGGACAATACAGAGCAGCACAATGTCTGCTGATTAGATGCTCACTCTGATTATTCCTGCGACCTGGTGATTGGGAAAGTGAATGGAATCACTCCGCTTCGCACAATCATGGGTGAATATTTAGATTACAGGTTGCAGAGACGAGTGTATTTCCCTGTTTAGAGGTCACACAATGTGTAGAGTGTAGTCTCTGGTGCTGGCTGGATAAAGAGAAACATTGAAGCCAGTCTATAATCTACCTTTCTTCAAATTTATAGAACACTAGTGCAGTGTCTGTTGAAAATATGCCGTTTGGAACGGGCCCATTGCTTGGCCTGTAGTATTGCTGCTTTTAGAATTATCCAGAACCAAACTGTACCCCAAAACAACTTACAGACGGACCCCAAACCACTTAAGTTGCATTGCCTTTGTATAGCCCACTACTAAATTACATTGTAGGCTTCTTCTACTTCAGCGGAATACCTTGTACTACTATGTTTACCTCACAGAGAGCGCTGCCGATTCAGATTGTAATCACAAGATATCACAATGACAATGTAATGAGTAATCAGACATTAGCGTCATGGACTCATGGCTGTGTGTTACCCACCTGGCCCCTTATGAGAGCTAATCAGCACTCATCAACCACTAGAACCTGTAGAGTGTGTGTTTGTGTGTGTGTGTGTGTGTGTGTGTGTGCAGGCAGAGAGAGAGAGAGAGAGGTGGTGTTTTCTTGGGTCATATGATGGTTAATGAAGGTGTTGAGGTGTTCATTTCCTCACAGGTTTAGGGGCTTGACAGTTAACGGTGAAGTATGGATTTGATTCGCGGGGCTATGTTGCCGACGGTAATGTTATTAGTGATGTAAGTTAGCAGTAGACTTAATTAACCCGACCCGGTCTGATGAAAACTGCTGTGTCTGCCTGGTTCAGCTCTGAGATTTTCTTGCATTGCGCAGCGCTGTGAAGGAATAATCTCTGAGATTACGTTTGGTTCTGCCTCTGGTTAGAAGTGGTGAATGTGGGCTACAGCTCACAGCAATTTGCAGTGTCTGGCGTTTGTTTGATATTCGATATTTGATATTATCTTTTTATTGAGTTTCCTTAAAAAATAGACACGGAAAATTGTAGCGCCTTTTTTTTTGGCCAACCTTATTCCACACAACCAGGGCTTGAAGTGAAAAAAATATCTTGAGCCTGAAACTTATCTTTTGGAGGGGTGGGTGGTGGTGGGGGGGGGTCCACAGTGTAATGTTTCGATATGCACTCATTAGTTACCTTGACTGACAACACAGTTAAATTCCTTCTTACATTACGCAATTATAAAAATCCTCATTTTTAAGAAGATAGATTTTTACAACTTCCAACCTATTCAATGTAGATTTTTGTATTCCAATAATATAATCCTACATTGACTCATTTTAAAAACAAACCTTTCTAGATGTTGTGTTGTTACTTTGGCCAGGTGATCACCAAAAAGTGATTCATGATTTTGTCCATGTTCACACTAGTTGCTTCATGTACATTTATTAAAAACTTTTCATATAGCCAGACGTCTAGACTCTGGAACGAGGCCGTTATGTGGAAATAACGGTCATGCTGATTCCAGTAGACAGCTTTGTCAAGGCAGTTTGGGCTTTAGATACATTTTTCACAGTGGCCATTGTTAATAACAAATCGTGTTCGGCACACGCGTATTGTTTTTATCACAAACACGGTCGGTCAACGAAAGGCACAGTCGCAGAAGTAGCCGCCGATGCTGGTAATGTAGCATCTAATAACTAGCATCTAATAACTAGCATCTAATAATTAGCATCTAATAATTAGCATCTAATAACTAGCATCTAATAACTAGCATCTAATAACTAGCATCTGATGACTAGCTAGAACTTTCTTACCGCTGCTGCCGTACAGTATCTTCCTTGAACAACTTGGGGCACCAAGTGCTAAACACACTGTGCATGGGTTGTCCTGTTACCTTTTGGGACACAGATGTTGTCCTTACCGTTACCTGTTGGGACACAGATGTTGTCCATACCGTACTGTTACCTGTTGGGACACATATGTTGTCCTTACTGTTACCTGTTGGGACAAATGTGTTGTCCTTACTGTTACCTGTTGGGACACAGATTTTGTCCGTAGCTTACTGTTACCTGTTGGGACACAGATGTTGTCCGTACCATACTGTTACCCGTTGGGACACAGATGTTGTCCTTATTGTTACCTGTTGGGACAAATATGTTGTCCTTACTGTTCCCTGTTGGTAAAAAGATGTTGTCCGTACCATACTGTTACCTGTTCGTAGTTTTCTGTTACCTGTTTGGACACAGATGTTGTCCTTAATGTTACCTGTTGGGACACAGATGTTGTATTTACTGTACTGTTACCTGTTGGGACACATATGTTGTCCTTACTGTTACCCGTTGGGACACAGATGTTACCTGTGGGTAGTTTTCTGTTACCTGTTGGGACACAGATGTTTTCTTTACCGTACTGTTACCTGTTGGGACACAGATGTTTTCTTTACCCTACTGTTACCTGTTGAGACACAAGTACAATCATGTCATAACAGAAATACTGTCTGTCAAAAGTTCTGAGGGCCTCTACTGAGAATCTCAGCCAAGATGGTTCACATTAAAGCCTGCTGGGTGAGAGGATAATTATGCCCTTGGATTGGCTGAAAGGCTAAACATCTATGATGGAAGTGTAAAATTGAATTGACACTAGTTTAGTAAAAATAGAAGAAAAAGAAAATTGCAAAGCAGAAGCAATTGAAAATGCAAACAGAGGAGAGGAACTGTGTTTGCTCTGAGAGCAGCGGAGCCGTAAGAACACCATAGCTCTGTTTGATTGTTCGTGCATTTTATTAAGACAACAGGTAAACATGGAGGAAGTGTTCTATTTGCAGCCTGAGATTATGAAAGCATTGGTGACGGATTGGGGCAAACGCTAGCCTGAGTTTGAAGAAACGTGTTGTTAATGGTTGTGTTTGAATTAACTGTGTTAACCCCAAGCAAACATGGAAGCAGATCAGAGGACAGGGGTGTCTTACTAATGACAAGAATAGGCTCACAAAGAAGAAGACGTTACTTTTAAAGACCTGTATACAGATTGTTTCTAACAAGGCTATCATTTGTTTTTGTCATTCTGCAAAAAAAGAAAATAAATATGGAGAACCTTGCCAAAAGGGAGTTATTGTAGGAAAACGAAAAGCGAAGCATTGAGCGTGCTGCTGGGTCCCGCCACAGAGCTGAAGTTTCTGTTTTTTTGACATGACGGTCAGAAAATCTGTGTGTCCCCTTTGGCCCCACCCCAACCCTCCCGAACAAGTCATTTCATCCCTCTCACACACAGCAGGCTGATGAGTGTGTAAGTGTGTGTGTGTGTGTGTGTGTGTGTGTGTGTGTGTGTGTGTGTGTGATCTGGATGAAGTAATGGGGAGAAAAGGAGGATGATAACAAATGGGTGTATGCTCCGGAGACAGCCATCTACTTAATTGCTCAGGAGCCCATTTAGGAAGAGAGACTTGGAAAGAATGAGGGAACAATAGTGTGTGTGTGTGTGTGTGTGTGTGTGTGTGTGTGTCTGTGTGTGTGTGTGTTAGAAAAATGTCCTCATAAATATATTTTACATGTATTTGACACCACAGAGGCAGAAACACAATATCCCGCAGTTTTAGGCCTTTTTTTGGTGCAATCAGCTAATAGCACTGAAGCACTTTCACAAAGGCAGTTATTATGACTAATTACAAAATTAAGTATTTAACGTGTTTTCCTTTTCGATTTATTGTTTTAATAAAAGAGGAATTGTGTTCTCTAAAACAGGAAGAGGAGACCCAACGCAAACGGAAATGTTGTATTAGCACTTACAGGACCCCTGAACAATTGTAGTTGTGCATACAGTAAGACAGCGTGACAATAGAGTTATATCTGCTTCTCATTCAATAATTAATGCCAATGCTTCCATTTTTCCACTTCTAGTGTTGTTTAGTTTCAGGCAATGTAATAAAAGCACTTTATGCTAATGTTTGAAATTACTGTATAGCTGAATTTAATTGATGGTACTACTGCAATAGAAGAGAAAAAAAAATTAAAATTAGTGAATGGAAACTGACCAATAGAGTGGTAAAGTATTAATGTACATGTCATGTGGAAGGTCAACCCATTCTCACCGCCAACTGGTAAAATAGGCACGCTTGGTCAGTGGCTCCCAGCGTCAGATACTCACGCAAAAATCATAAGAATTACATAAACACCATGTATTGTGTATACCACAGAATTGGCCCAGCAATGCACCAAACATTGCAAATAGTTACGTCTCGGAGTGTTTTTCTTTGAGATGTTGATCTCTTAAACTATGAGCTTGGACAAAAAAAGAGACAGTGGTCCTTTAATTGACCATGTTGAATTGTCAAATGGTTGTGAGAGGCTTTTGGTTTGTGTAAGTGTTGGTACCATCTCCGAGCTTGTCACCCAGTCATTTTCAGCCAGTGGCCATCATCTGCCCCTCGGTCACTGTTGATGTTCTCACATATTGGGGTGGCAGAAGTTCAGTCTGTAGGGAGTTGGGTTGGGAACCGGAGGGGTTATTGGTTCAAGTCCCCGTACTCCAGCTGGAGAAGTTTTATTTTACCTCCTGGGCACTGCCAGGTGCCCTTGAGCAAGGCACCGTACCCCCCCAACTCCATTTGTGCATGTATACGTCCTGTGCCAGTGTGTAGTAATTACTAACAGAGTGTACATTGTAATTTCCCCACCGGGGATCATTACAAGTATAAATTATTAATTGTGTGCAGCAGATTTTAAATTTCATACTTCAGAATAGAATCACCCTTCAGCGTTTGTATGGAACGCACCAGACAGAGCAGCAGCGTTGCGGCATTTCAAGATGAAGATTGGTTGGGGGGGGGGGCAATCAAGACTGGACTTTCACCCAGGAGACCGGGGTTCATGTCCCGTCCTTGTCATGTGGGCCACTGAAATGAACATTTTATAACCCCACCCACGATGTGCATGTATGTTGTCTTGCATGTTTCTGCTTTGTCTTGGTCAGGTCACCTTTGCAAATGAGAATTTGTTCTCAATGGGCCAACCTGGTTAAATAAACTATAAATGAAATAATAAATTATAGTACAGTATGTCTATTATGCTGAACTGACAGCAGGGAAACATAGCTGATGTGCTGGGTTTGTATTACAGCTAACAGTGCGTAGTTTCTGTCGCCCCCATGAGGAATTCAAAGTAATTACCGAAACTGTCGGCGCGTCCACGTGATACAAGCCTCCTGTGATCGGGAAGGGGCTTCTTTAATGACAGAGGGTAACAGTAATCTGAAAAGCCACTGAGCTCAGCCACGGCTGTTGCTGGAGCTGCTGCACTGCATGGTGCGTTGAGCTCATGCTAACCACAAAGGTAGACTCATTATGAGTGTGCAGTCATGCGATAAATCACTTATTGGGAGGAAATGTCATGCAATATTTTCCGTGATGACTTTCCCAAAAAGTCATCAGTGATGGACATCATGTGGCATGCAGAAAGACCTTGCTGAGGTCTAAAATGACGTTCATAATTAGCAGTTCAAAAAATTCAGTAGAGAAAACTCCTCAATCAGACTTTATATATATTGCACTTTTCATACATGTAAATGAAGCACAAAGACACACAAACACACAGGCAGACAGACAACCGACACATATACACACAAAACACAAATATCCCTACCCCCCATCCCCATTCACCCTCCCTTAAATCAATAAAAATGAATTCATTTTAAACAGGATCCGAGTTGAGGAAATGCCATCATACACCAGAGGAATGACACTTTAATATATGAATAAAATATAAAAAGTTCCAAACAGTGGCTTATTTGTACATAAACTCTAGATTGTTATATAGCTATATATATATACTATATTTGTATATATATATATATATATATATATATATATATATATATATAATAGATCATATATATATAATATATGTTATTCATGAGCCATCACTTGACAATACTCTACACTATGCATATTTATTCATTCAATATTTTGCTATTAACATATATTTGCATCTGTATATCTGTGCACACACACACACACACAAAATATATATATATATATATATATATATATATATATATATATATATATGTTACCTGTTTGTTTATAGTAAGGGTGGTCATAGTGAACTCATTCTCTTCTTCTTATCATACTTTTTGTATATATTTTTCTACGTCTATTTAACAGGTGTTTATAATAATAATAATAATACATTTAATTTAAAGGCGCCTTTCTTGGCACTTAAGGGCGCCGCACAGGGAATTCATAAATTAAGAACAGCAAAACAAATACTATACAGCAAAACAAAACAAATACTATAATGTTAGTGTACTTATTTATTTTTCTATTTCTTATGATCATTTTTATATATTTGTGCCTCTATGTCTATTTAACATGTAATTGTGTTGTTCTGATGTGTGGGATTAATCAAGTCCATCTAATCTCATTTTATAAATAAGTAGAACAAAACCAAGTAACAGGAAATTATGGAACCTAGTAAAACAACATATACAAAAAATAGACCATAAGCAGGCAGATACAGAAAAGGAATAAATAAGTTTGTCTAAAAAGGTAGGTTCTAAGTTTCAAGCCTTTTAAAAAGCACTCTCCGCGACCCTGCAATGACACTGAGATCCCATGGAAACGCACGGTGCGAGTGTTCGTCAGCTGACTCCCAGCTGATGCTGTGTCCCAGCTTGCGTTGAGAAGAGACGGTGATTGGGTGCAGCGGCGTTTCGAAAGGGGGAAGCAACAATTTTAAGCAACACTTGTTACCGCAGCTGTGTGCTTGTCTGATCCAATCTCTCCATATTTACATGCTATTCTGCAATAAATGAAGCCTTTATAATGAAATGAAGAGAATCATTGGGAATTTTGTCTTTTTCAAAACAGGAAGCAATTTCCTTTCATTTCACTCTTCAATGGGGGGGACAAAAACAGCTTTGACACAGACTCAGTGTCAATAGAGTTGCACTCATGTCACAGTTTGGATGATTTTCATGCATTATGCTGGGACAAAAAGGAGAGTTATTATGGTACATGTGACAAGTTGGATTGAGTGGTTTGTTTGGTGGGCATCCATTTTGTCACTGTGTCGACAGCATATACCGTATTTGTCTCACAGTAGGGATGAAAAAAAACAACAATTGACAATCGTATGCATCGTGATTTGATTGAATAACGTCAAATCTGTTTCCAGCCAAACAGAACGAAAACAGAAAATCCATGTTATGTGCTTCTTTAAAAATGAAAGACATGTCAGACTGACTGACTGAGACGTGATGTGGATTCTTTTTTAGAAAACAATCAGTTTTTGGAAATGTCTCATGATATACTTTCTCTATAACTCATGTTTTTTGTTTTAAAGAATCACAACACAAATCCAATCGGCACCCATGTATCGTGAAAGAATCAAATCTGGATAAAAGCAGATTGTCCCAGGTCTATATCACAAGAGAACTGGACATGGTCTCTTTGAATTAAAATCCACCCCTGGATACTTTGAGATCCAGGCCAGGCAAACCTTAGAAAAAATCTGCTATTGTATTCTGCTGTGGGTAATATGTGCAGTTAGAGAGAAAAAAACAGATAAAACAGAGTCAAAGCAAGAAAGCTTGAGAAAATCTGACACATAGTCCCAAACACATCCTAAGTATATTCTGGCAGCAGTCAGCACAGAAATTGCTACCTCTGGCTCTTCTACAATGAATTCCGCCTTGTGTCATTGATGAATGTTGGTTAGCAAAAAGTTGGTGTCACATTGCCAGCTCTATCTCCACGGCACTGTGGAGGAGGGTCGGGTTAGTCCTTGGGAGAATTAACGCCACATACAATATTTAATGATGTTAAGTGTTCACACAATACAATAACATGAGCTGTTTAAATTTCTTTTAGCTGGATGCATGGTTAAACGTCATAGGTCTTACCAGTGTATCGCCGTGTGTACTTCATCCACAACGATCCCACCAATCGGTCCCAAAACATCCCAGTTCGAGATGAAATGCCCTACACATATTCTTTGTAAATCTTAACAATCATTCCCCGATAGAACCAAGCAGGCATGCCTGG
Organism: Etheostoma spectabile; assembly: GCF_008692095.1. Lineage (NCBI taxonomy): Eukaryota > Metazoa > Chordata > Actinopteri > Perciformes > Percidae > Etheostoma > Etheostoma spectabile. The sequence goes on along the minus strand of NC_045743.1, from coordinate 22,074,145 downwards.
TTGCACCATCCACGCGGATCCTCAATTACGGAAATTACCGTCGTCAATAAAGACTCCGAAAACGTCTTCACACTTTGATTTAAAAGGACTGACACCCTGACACTAACACATTCTTGTATAGTTGAAAATGTTACTTCGTTCTTCTTATGGAAATAGCTTGACATGGCGTAACGTTATGCATGGACATGAGAATACGGTAAACACGTCACCACGAAGTGACAGAATGGGCCCAGCAATGCAGCAAACTCAAATAATTATGTCTCTAAGTGTTTAAGCCTGAGTTTTTTTCTTTGAGATGTTTATCTCTTAAACTAGGACTAAAATCAAATGATTATTTTCAAGTGGACAGAAGTCCTTTCATTGGCCATGTCGAATGGTTGTAAGAAGCTTTTGGCTTGTGTGAGTGTTGTTACCATCTCCGAGCGTGTCACCCAGTAACTTCAGCCCGGCGTCCAATCAGTGTCCATCATCTGTCCATCTGTCACTGTTGATGTTCTCCCATATTGGGGTCTGTAGGCATTAGATTTTAATTTCATACTTCTGAATAGAATCACTCTGTGGTGCTAACGTTTGTATTTCACTTCCTGTCTAAAATGGACGACCAGCAATGCATCACTAGCCAATCAGCCTTCAGAAACCAGATGAAGGCCACTAACCTTTTGAGAAGAAGAAAACGTTGTATCTGTGATAGACTTTAAAGGAGCCAGAATGTCACAGTTGTTAAATGATTGATTTGAAAACTGTACCCCGACTCATGATTGCTGTACTGATAGAAGGACTAATCCTTCTATCCGTTTCTATTTTTGCATGCTTTCGGCTAGAAACTCCCTGTTAACTGATTGTTTAGATCATTTATGGCATTTAAACTCTAATTATAACACTTTAATGTATTTCATATTTTCTTAAAAACATTAAGCTTTTTTAAAAGTAAAAGTTTTTGAAAGGAAAGTGTTTGTGAAATCTTAGTCCTAAGAAGTCTTTGGCGTAACTCTCACCAAAAAATACATTACATTTAACATTTATTGCCACAGGTAACAAGCTAAGCATTGAAAGGTGTTGTGCTAATGCTGGGAACAGAGATATTGTATCTTTATGGTTATATCCATATAATGTGACACACTTAGGTTAATATTTCACCAAGTCTGAGGGCTAGTGGGATGTGCTAAGTAGCAGAAGATAGGCCTATACGATGTCCTTAGTTGGAGACCTATTTTAAGTTCTTAATGTAAATTAAGCTAGCTCCATTAAAGCATAAATTATATTTTCCACATCCACTCTTGGCTGCAGTGCCCACATTTTATTTCAGAAAAAAACAAACATAATAGAAACATTTAGCATAACTTTATCTATTCCCCCCACATATGTCAGTTTTATGCAGATTGTATTAGTGGCATGCAAAATAATTGTCCATGTCCATCTTCAGGTTCACAGAATTCACCAATGCTAAAAAAAAGGTACTATTGGAGAGGGACTGAGCAGCATTCATTATTCAGCAAAGAGGTGCGCAAGTGCACCATCAGGGAAGGCAGAAGGCCATCACTGAATCAATAATTAATGAACTTATGATTTCATGCAACCTGCCACCGGTAGTGATTGACAATCCCAGCTTCAGAATTTCAGCGGTAGATGAAACATATTGTCCAGTAAGTCGGTGCAGCATAACACGACTGAATGCGCTTGCGACAGTCAAAGAGGCCAAGATCAAATCAAATTATAAGAAAACACTGTCTGTTACTGTGGATCTCTGATATCTTGACGGACAGGACCATGCCAGGCTTTTTAGGAGTTAATACCCACTTCCTGGAGCTAGACAGAAACAAACCAAGACTTCAGTCAGTTCTATTAAGCTGTGAAAGATTCACACGGTCTCACACTGGTGAGAGGATTAGTGACACATGTAAGGAAGTATGTGATAACTTCAACATAAAGCACAAATTAGCCTTGTTTTTCCTTCTGCTTCAAGTGGCGAAGATGACCAGGAAAATGACAAACTGTGGGAGGATGTAAATGAGGCTAACCAGGATGCTGATTTGCTGCAGCTCGTTGTGCGAGATAGACATAGGATATGTAGGTTCTGAACAGCGTATTGGCAAAGGTGACTCAATTTTGCACTTTACTGCATTGGGAAACTGACTGCACCTGAAAGCAGCAGTGGAGATGATGATCAGGAGGAGTCACCGCCTGCTAAAACGCAACTTCATTTCTCTGGTTACTGGAAAAAGTTTGGATCGTGGCTCATCTGTCCAGCCTGAGTTCATGCGCTATATCCAGGTAGCATGTGATGAAGATGAAGTTGACTGTCTTGAGTTCTGGAAAAGACAGTCCAAGGCATTCCCACGACTCTATCTTCGTGGCTATGATGGCTATAAGTGCACCAGTGGAGAGGGTTTTCAGCCACGGAGGGCTTATCATGCAGTTACATGCAGTTAACGGACACAGGCACAGAACTGAAGGCTCGGTTAGCAACGATTAGCTCTGATTAGTGATTAGGAGGGCTGAGAACCAGACACTGATAAATGACATTCGGGGAGCTTTCACAGCAGTGGGTTTTATTAGTACAGTTAATCCCACAGCAAAACCACCAGAAACATGCTACTACTAACGTAACAATAGCATCTCTGAGTAAGAGCAACTTTGCACGCGGCATGCAACTTCATGAGGGGGAGGGGCTGGAAGACAGCTCGCCTGTGTGCACTGTAAAGAAATACACTGTTGTGTGTATTGTGTTCTATATTTTTAGTTATTGGACTGACTAGTAAAGTTCATAGACAGTGTTTAAAGAGTGCAATCCACATCTTTACATATGTTTATTACAGTAAATAATGATTAAATAATCTAAATGCAAAATGTAGTTAAGCCACATATTTGTTTTTATATTTCTGCAATTTTCACGTTAGATTGTTTGTGACTTTCATATCAATGTTTCCATCAGGCTTGGTCAGTGCTCATTATACTACTGGGATTAAATACATAATATAAATTCATATACATTCATGCATCACCTAATTTCATTATCACTCTCAGGCCTAGCTAATATTGTGTTCTTCATACTATACAATGATTTATTGGTTATTGGACAAAGAGCAAACAAAATAACCACATGTTAAATCTCCATGGCAGTATCGGGGGAAAAAAATGCAAATAGATTATTTTCCAAAATTGTTCAGCCCTACTGAGCAGTGATCATCAATCCATTTTCCAGTGATTATCTGCATCTGGGTTCCAGTGCCAGCAGACTAAGGTAGCCCAGATGTCAGATATCTTAGCTATGTCAATTGGACATGCCCTGAAAAACTCCTTCCAAATCCACTTAACTGGCACATTGACGCTTGTTCCTAACCCAGTCTCCGGGGTGAAAGCCCTCTGTTGTTTGACCCATCCACCCCCCCCCCCCCCCCCCAACCAACCTCCCTGTGTGGATTTTTGGCTTCTCAATACTACTCACTACCGTGATCTTTCTGTGATCACAAAATAGGCTTCCCATTCAAATACATTACTTCAAAATTCATAATCAACTGACAAAAACAACATTAACATGACCTGTACACAAATCAATACACAATTTTACAAACTGCCATGAGACTGGGCTGTTAATCCTGTCTTTAACAGTAGGTGCTTATCTCCTAGTTCAAACTTCAATAAAGAGCATACATTATTATTGTATTTTTTTTTTTGTATTCTGCCAGTAAATCCAAGAAGAAAAGTCAGTTGACCAAGGACTAAAACACAATGAGCTGTCATTTGATTGCACGGCAGACAACTGAGATGAAATTATAGTGAACTAATGACCTAATCGGGCTTTTCCAGAGGTTTCGAAACGTTGTGGGTGGCTGCCTCATGATTTCCAAAGTTTTGTTATTTCCTTTTTCATAGAGGTTTAGCAGACCTCTTTGAGGTTGATGAGTCAGAGGTCTCGGTATGTGTACTTCCTCTCTAAATAACCTCAGAGTCTTTGTTTTCGGTAGACTATTTGCAACTGTGGCTCTTTGGATGGAACTATTCATCCCAAACGTTGAGCATGTATTTGTGGTGTACAGTATTACATACTTAAAAGTGAGATATAAAAGCTTTTAGCAGGTCATTGGCCAATCTCCTTCATTATGGTGCATGGTGAGATTTACTGGGCTAATTCGCCTTGTTACATAAGGTACAACTTTGCCATGTGTTATTGAAAGGTCGGGGATCCAGTGAGTTGTGTAATTTGGTACACATTGACACATTTTTAGCCACACTAGTGGTGTGCCTCTAATGATGGCAATGGTTGGTCAATCGGTCGGTAGCTAACTCACTTCAACACTTCTGTGGACTTTTCCCCCAGGCTGCTCCTCTCGCATCAAAACTCAGATTGGACAGATAGTCTAGCTAGCTGTCTGGATTTACCCTGCAGAGATCTGAGGACCAGGTAACCACAGTCCTCAGAAATCCACCAGAGGTTAGAACTCCAACACAATGAACGGCCACGGTAATAGACCTCCAGCCGATATGAAAGACATCCGACAGACTTTCCGGCGTCGTGGATGTAGACTACCATCAGGTCAAAATCTCAATTCGACCAATATTGTTGGAGGCGCTTCACCTTGGATGCTACACTATGCCCAAATCCCAGATACTTTGTATTAAGTGCTAATTAGATACTGTTAGCTTATAGCGCTGCATGCCTGTAGACCCTTAGTATTGTTTTTTGACATATATGTAAGTATTTCCCAACAATTCATTATGGACAAGTAAACTAAGTTGTCAGCAACTGTGTTGTAGACGAACGTGGACGTGGACATTGTTAGAGTGGAGAACCCCCCCACACTTGTTTCGAGATAAATGTAATTAACCTATATTGGTAATATTCATCAGTCAAAGAAAAGATGAAGAAAAAAACATTTCTGGAGATATTTTTCGATTACTTTGTTTTAGACTGAACACGGCGGCGTGGGTAGACTGATTTAGCTGCATTTCAATGGATAGACTGAAGTGCATTTTGCTGTTAGTGATGATTGAGTCCTTGCTGCTTTTTTTGCAGATTTGTCCCCTGTTGAGTTGGCTTTTAGACACACACATACACACACATACACCCCCCCCCCACACACACACACACACACACACCTTGATATTCCACAGCACTCAGAATACTGCTTCCAATTTAATTTCTACAGATGTAGTGATCCGTGAAATGGTGCCAAGTCGTTCTCTTCTCCTCAGCGGTATGTAAAAGCTGCAGATTGCCTCATTCAGCCTTCAATATTAACCCTTTGGCCACCTCTTAATACCTTAGCGTCCTTGCCACAATACCCCCAGCTGAGCCGAAAACAGGCCTTTACCACAGCCAATAACTCGATTATATGCAGACTGGTGTTTGTGTGCGTGCGTTGAAGTTTGAGAGAGAATTTTGCTGCCAGGTGTGTGTGTGTGTGTGTGTGTGCATGTGTGTGACTCTAAGGCTCCTGGTTTAGTTCAAAGGTAAATGCTGTATTGAGGAAGCGATAATCCTCTCTAGGGGGATTGATGTAACTCTCACTCTACCAACTAAGGGGAAAACTTTGTTAACGGTATCATCTCCAGGGAAAAAGGAGAAAACTGCAAATGTTCTTTAGTGAATCTCACCTATCGCTGTATTACTATCTCAGAGATAAAGGGATTAGAGGATAGAGGAGAGATACTTGGAGGTGCAGGTTGAATAAATACGGATTTGAGCAATCACCAGGTTTTTTCACCACAGTATCAAGCAGGGCTTTCTAAGGCCCAGCTAATATCAAGAAATGTCAGAAGCAACTCATCCTGCATCCCAAACTATGAGGCATAAATCTACATAATGAATAATATCACCAACAGCGTAAGTAATAAGTTAGTAAATATAACAAAATCTAACAAAAAATGTGCAGCAGTGGTAGGGTGATCAGATGAGAATGGGTAAAATTTGGGACAAGACGGGTGCGCGGGCGGTGTTTGGGGGTCCGGGGGGGTAACATGGATTTCAAAAGTCTGCACCAAAATGATTTATTATTTCATTATTTTTATTCAGGAATGCAAAACGCTTTGTTTGCATCACGTTGAACTGCAGTAGGCCTAATCCAGGGGAATTTCCCTAACCAGTCTCCAAATCCAGGATTCAGGGTTTGGAACTGTCCTGAATTTTTTGGGGGTGTCATTTTTTATAGTCACCCTAAGCAGTGCTACCCAAAATATTTTTTTGTGTGTAAAATGGGTATATATTTGGTATTATTATTATATTATATTCCCCTTTAAAATATATTTCTGAGTTTTGTTGAAAAGGCTCCATTTGGGATAACAGTTTTACTGTTTTTGCAACTACTGGGCAATGTGTAAAAGATGTTTATCTCCAACACAATCTCACTCCCTTCTCGTAAAATATGAGCGCTTGGTCAGGTGCCTTTGTTGTTGTTATTGACGCCAAAAGTCTCCTTTAGCGTCATTTAACACGCTTGGTTGTCTCCTTTAGCGTCATATAACACGCTTGGTCGTCTCCTTTAGTGTCATATAACACGCTTGGTCGTCTCCTTTAGTGTCATATAACACGCTTGGTCGTCTCCTTTAGCGTCATATAACACGCTTGGTTGTCTCTTTTAGCGTCATATAACACGCTTGGTTGTCTCCTTTAGCGCCATATAACACGCTTTGTTGTCTCCTTTTGCGTTGTATAACACGCTTGGTTGTCTCCTTTGCATCATATAACGCGCTTGGTTTTCTCCTTTGGCGTCATATAACACGCTTGGTCGTCTCCTTTAGCTCATATAACAGCTTTTGGCCTCCTTTAGCGTCATTAACACGCTTGGTTGTCTCCTTTCGCGTCATATAACACGCTTGGTCGCTCCTTAGTGAAGTCCTATCACACGCTTGGTCGTCTCCTTTAACGTCATATAACACGCTTGGTCGTCTCCTTTAGCGTTGAATAACACGATTGGTCGAGACTATTGACTATTGACGAGACTATTGGGTTTAGGAAAAGCTTGTGGGTGGGCTTACGGTTCCCTGACACACGGAAATAACAGGACACACCTTGGACACAAACCACGCTCTCCTGGGTGAAAGTCCTGTTTTTGACCTATCCGCCCCCCCGACCAACCTCCCTACGAGGAATTCCCTCCTACATACTACTCGCTAAACCCCGTCTAGATACATGGTAACCAATGTGCATGGCTTAGGGCTGAGGTAGAGAACAACCAACCATTCTAATTTCACTCTGGAAATCTTGATTTTCTGTACATCTCCAAAAGCAACACTTTTTTTCTGAATTGTAGTATAAGTAGTATAAGACTCATAGTGTGTCTAGACACTAGACTTATGTCAGGACAGTTTCCACTTTTATCCGTTGAATCTAAAAATCTCTTTCACAAAGTTTTATTTTGTAAGAATCATCTACATATTAACTAATAGGACAGACAAAAACTTGATTTCTGTGTTCTTTTGTCTCTTTCTAAGTTATGTTTGTAGTAATATGCAATCAAGTAAAACTGAAAGTGAGTTGCAGCTGCACAGACCCAGGCTTGCTGTTTTTTATTGTGTGAAAAACCTTTGATGTCTGTGGAGATAAGAGCTTCAAAGGGGGAACTTGTCTTCAGCATTGTGTGAGAGACGGGGAGAAAAATGATGCTGCACAAAAACAATGAGCCAAACTCCAAAAAACTCAATCCGTGTGCCGAGCCTCAGACTGCATCTGCACCCTGTATTGTATTTTGCATTCAGAGGTTTTCGATCAGTTGAAGTGCTCTTGTGGCCTCCGGCTTTTATTTTAATCATGTTTCAATTACTGCAACTCCCTGCATGGGAAGTATGTTCCATAAAACAAGTCCGAAATATTACTGGCCAACCTAAGTCCCAAATGTATTGTATATGGAACAAAATAAATCATTAGCACCCTTACTTTAATGTTGTTATCGCTTTGGGGAATATTGCTTGGCTCACACTCAGTGAGGAAGGTAATTTCTTCGTAATAAAGGGATGGGATAATAGTATAAAATCATGAATTAAATCCTAATGGCAGGATGAATAAATGCTCCACTAAAATCACCTTTTAAAGACAGTTAGTGATGTTGGAGCTTAAATGTCGCCCCCGGGACCTCAGCGCACAGGAGAGTGGGAACGTGAGACAGAGACATAGATGGCCTGATGGATGAAGGAATAATCAGAGAGAATGGAGGTGGACTGAGAGGACATTGGTAGAGGCTGTGAGAGAAAAATATGACATAAATATAGCAAGAGATAACATATGGAGGAGAGAAGATGGGATGAGGAAGGAGTGAAGGGAACAGATGCTGATCAATGCATGAGCTCCTGCAGCTTCTGGAGTCTTGGCTTACTGCTTCCTGCCTCTAGTCGCAACACTGCTGGAGCAGGACTGTGCCTCAGAACTCCAGTACAACAGCAGCAGCAGCATATGCTGGTCCAGACAAGCGGTGGCTCCCTATTTGGTTTGTTCAAGTGTGTACGTGCACCAAAACACAAGTTAAATAACACACCTTTCTGCCAATGTTTTGTGAGTGTATTTTCGTTTCGCTATCTGTAATGTATTCGAATGCATCAGAAATGAATCGGATTCAATTGAATGGTATTTATAGTGTCAAATCTTACTTTCACATAGAGACTACGCTCTGTAATTTACTGAGACCCAGCTACTATCCCCAGTGGTGACGAAAGACTTCCTTCGAACCGGCAGAAACCTCGGACAGACCCAGGATCTACGTGGGCCGGTTGGGACCCAGAGACACTGATACAGATATAAAGAGAAATGATTCAATGTTGGGAAGTTGTTTCCAGCACCGCCATATGACACGACAGCGACATGGTTATAGCGCGTTCTGGTTACCTCGGGAACTCGGGATGACATCACACCCGTGTTCAATGCGATCCATTTACAAGTCAGATTGTCATTGTTTTCATTAGCTTAGCTCTAGGCATTGTTAGCAATGCCAGTTTAATAAATATAGAAGAAGGACAGCACTGTGTGTACGACTGATTTTGTGAGACAAAAATGACAGAAGCGCTAATAACTGAATATTACTACAGCTTTTACTACTGTTGATGCTCGCGGCAGCCATGTTGGATTTTGTACTCGGTGTACTCAAAGGTTGTCCGAGTTCCGGGCTCGGAAAGTACGACTTCCAAGGACAAATGAAACGCACTGTTAAAGGCAAGGAAGAATGACAGCTTGGATTTCACCTCCGGGTAGCATACTCTAGGTGCGTACTCTAGATGCCGCTTAAAAAAAAGCACTTCCTTGTTCTCTTGTATTGCAAAATAGCTACAGTGTGTTTCCAATAGCAAGAATGACATCCAACAATATAAGTGCAAAGGAGGTTAGGAACAAGGATACATTTAGCTGTGTTTTGGCTGACTCAGATAGTCAGCCATGTTAAGGTCTGCGCCAAGAGAGTCCAAGTGGTTCAGAAAAGAACTTTTATGCCAACATGTTCCTTCATGAAAAATCATCAGTATGCAAATTATTTCATACATTTAGCAATTAGGCTACTGCTTGCATAAACCACTGATCTGATCCATGCTCTTGTTGTCCCTGGCATATTGATTTGGATGTGGATGCTGATTGTTGTCGTTAAACTTGTACTTAATTATTACATGGATGGGATAGACTGTAAAATGTATTGCTGCTTGGGGATTAACAAAGTTTTCTGAATCTGTATTTATTAGAGCCAGAGTATACAGCCCGAAGCCCCAGCCCCATGTTGCAGAGAGAGAATGAGAGGCAGAGGCTGCAGCAGGTAGGATGTAGTGGCGTGGCGTTATTGGGGGGGGGGGGGGGGGGGGGGGGGGGGGGGGGGGGGGGGGGGGGGATTGGATGGTCCAGGTGATGAGTGAGTATTTTTTGTCACCTGATGCTTTTCTCAGCTATTTTGTTGTGTTGCAGATGATGCTAAGTTATTCTAAGTTGGGCTTTTATTGTGAAAGGCAAAGCTTTCTCGGCCAATATAGCACGCACTATTGATATTACTGCTTCATTTGAATGTTTAGCATCAAGGCTGATCATTCATCCACATGAAAGGTGACAAAACTCTCTTTTATTGGGACAGTTAAACCACTCTTCATTAAGACTCCGCCTACCAAGAGCCTGGGACTGTCCCAGGTTTCGTTTTCCTCACCACTGTCATACTGCTGCTTGCTCTGGAGGGAAATACTAGAACTGTTGGGTCCTTGTAAATCATAGAGAGGTCTAGACCTGCTCTATCTGTAAATTATAGAGCGGTCTAGACCTGCTCTATCTGTAATTATAGGAGGTCTTAGACCTGCTCTATCTGTAAATAAGAGCGTGTCTAGACCGCTCTATCTGTATTATAGAGCGGTCTAGACCTGCTCATCTGTAAATTATAGGAGGGCTAGACCTGCTCTATCTGTAAATTATAGAGCGTCTAGACCTGCTCTCCTGTAAATTATAGAGCTGTCTAGACCTGCTCTATCTGTAAATTATAGAGTGGTCTAGACCTGCTCTACCTGCATATTTAGGGCGGTCTAGACCTGCTCTATCTGTAATTATAGAGTGGTCTAGACCTGCTCTACTGTAACTGATAGCGGTCGTTGACCTGCTCTATGTGATTATAGAGGGTCTAGACCTGCTCTACTAGTTATATGGTCTACTGCTCATCTAATTATAGACTGTCTAGACCTCTTTCTGTAAAAGTATAGAGTGGTCTAGACCTGCTCTACCTGCTATTTGAGCGGTCTAGACTGCTCTATCTGTACATTATAGAGTGGTCTAGACGCTTATCTGTAAAGTGTCTCGAGATAACTCCTGTTATGAATTGATATTATAAATAAAATAAAATTGAATTGAATCTTCCCTTGAACTTCATTATTTTGACTGTAATAAACTGTATAGGTGCTGCACTTTGGCTTAAGTACATTATACATTGTATTAGTAATGAATATCAGTGAAATGTATCATTTGATGACGTCTTGACAACATTTAGCGATTACTTGACAAAAAGCTTGGAAAATCTCTCAGCGGTGATTTGTTTATTTATTTTGGATTCATTTTCTTATTCAGCTTCACATAATGCCATTATGCTTGGGCTTCTGACCAACCAACACAGAATATCTATACAGACATATCACTGATTTGATGATAAAACAATGTCATTATTCCTGCATTGTAAAACTGAAATAAAAATTGCACATTTAATTTGACTCCACCATGCAAAAACACTTTAGTAATCGCTGAATACATCACTGGGAGCTTCTTTTTTGCACACGTCTCTTGATTAGAGAATTCAGCCTCGGGTTAAAAATCCTTTTTTTTGCAGAAACCACACTGCTTAATTGGTCACAGCGTGATTTTTTTTTTTTTTTTTTGGGGGGGGGGGGGGGGGGGATGCATCCAAGCATAATGAGGTGGAAGTCTGGGAACATTAATCGCCAGCCATCACAGGGTTGCTGTCAATCATTTTTTCCCTGATAGAACGACAATTTAATTAAAGCATTGCCGCTTGCATGTTAATTACCACCTACTTACTGTTTTAGCATGGATTTTCACAGATTCCCCCCCCCTCAAAAAAAAAAAAAAATCACGCGTGACCAATTAAGCAGTGTGGTTTCTGCAAAAAAAAGGATTTTAACCCGAGGCTGAATTCTTAATCAAGAGACGTGTGCAAAAAAGAAGCTCCCAGTGATGTATTCAGCGATTACTAAAGTGTTTTTGCATGGTGGAGTCAATATAAATGTGCATTTTATTTCAGTTTTACAATGCAGGATATGGACATTGTTTTATCATCAAATCAGTGATATGTCGTATAGATATTCTGTGTTGGTTGGTCAGAAGCCCAAGCATAATGGCATTAGTGAAGCAGTGAATAAGAAAATGAATCACAAATAAATAAACAAATCACCGCTGAAGATTTCCAAGCTTTTTGTCAAGTATCGCTAAATGTTGTCAAGACTCATTAAAATGAACATTCACTGATATTCATTAATAATACAATGTATAAGGTACTTAAGCCAAAGTGCCAGCACCTATACAGTTATTACATGAAAATAATGAAGTTCAAGGGAAGATTCAATTCAATTTTATTTTATTTATAATATCAATTCATAACAGGAGTTATCTCGAGACACTTTACAGATAGAGAGGTCTAGACCACTCTATAATTTACAGATAGAGCAGGTCTAGACGCTCTCTAATATGCAGGTAGAGCAGGTCTAGACCACTCTAATTTACAGATAGAGTCTAGACAGTCTATATTTACAGATAGAGAGGTCTAGACAGTCTAAATTTACAGATAAGCAGTCTAGAACACTCTAATAACATATAGAGCAGGTCTACAACGCTCTAAAGTACAGATAGAGAAGGTCTAGACACTCTATAATTTACGATAGAGCAGGTCTAGACCGCCCTATAAATATGCAGGTAGAGCAGGTCTAGACCACTCTATAATTTACAGATAGAGCAGGTCTAGACGCTCTATAATTTACAGATAGAGCAGGTCTAGACCGCTCTATATTTACAGATAGAGCAGGTCTAGACTCTCTATAATTTACAGATGAGCAGGTCTAGACGCTCTATAATACAGATAGAGCAGGTCTAGACCGCTCTATAATTTAAGATAGAGACAGGTCTAGACCTCTCTATAATTTACAGATAGAGCAGGTCTGACACGTCTATAATTTACAGATAGAAGCAGTCTAGACCTCTCTATGATTTACAAGGACCCAACAGTTCTGATTTCCTCCAGAGCAAGCAGCACGTATGACAGTGGTGAGGAAAACGAAACTGGGACAGTCCCAGGCTCTTGGTAGGCGGAGTCTTATGAAGAGTGGTTTAACTGTCCCAATAAAGAGGATTTGTCACCTTTCCTGTGGATGAATGATCGCCTTGATGCTAAAACATTCAAATGAAGCAGTATATCAATAGTGGGTGCTATATTGGCCGAGAAAGCTTTGCCTTTCACACAATAAAAGCCCAACTTAGAAAACTTAGCATCATCTGCAACAACAAAAATAGCTGAGAAAACATCAGGTGACAAAAAATACTCACTCATCGGACCATCCAATCCCCCCCCCCCCCCCCCCCCCCCCCCCCCCCCCCCCCCAATAACGCCACGCCACTATCTCTACCCTGCTGCAGCCTCTGCCTCTCATTCTTCTCTGCAACATGGGGCTGGGGCTTCGGGCTGTATACTCTGGCTCTAATAAATAACGTTCAGAAAACTGTTGAATCCCCACAGCGCAATACATTTTACAGTCTATCCCATCCATGGAATAATTAAGTACAAGTTTAACGACAACAATCAGCATCCACATCCAATCAATATGCCAGGGACCACAAGAGCATGGATCAGATCAGTGGTTTATGCAAGCAGTAGCCAATTGCTAAATGTATGAAATAATTTGCATACTGTGATTTCATGAAGGAACATGTTGGCATAAAAGTTCTTTTCTGAACCACTTGGACTCTCTGGCGCAGACCTTAACATGGCGACTATCTGAGTAGCAAAACACAGACAATGTATCCTTGTTCCAACTCCTTTGCACTAATTGTTGGAGTCATTCTTTGCTATTGGAAACACACTGTAGTATTTTGCAATCCAAGAGAACAAGGAAGTGCTTTTTTTTAAGCGATCTAGAGTACGCACTAGAGTATGCTACCCGGAGGTGAAATCCAAGCTGTCATTCTCCTTGCCTTTAAACAGTGCGGTTATTTGTCCTTGGAAGTCGTACTTTCCGAGCCCGGAACTCGGACAACCTTTGAGTACACCGAGTACAAAATCCAACAGGGGCGCGAGCATCAACAGTAGTAAAAGCTGTAGTAAATTCAGTTTTAAGCTTCTGTCAGTTTTTGTCTCACAAAACAGTCGTACACAGGGCTGTCTTCTTCTATATAATTAAAACTGGCATTGCTAAAAATGCCTAGAGCTAAGCTAATGAAAACAATGACATCTGACTTGTAAATGGATCGCATTAACACGGGTGTGATGTCATCCGAGTTCCCGAGGTAACCAGAACGCGCTATAACCAGTCGCTGTCGGTATATGGCGGTGCTGGAAACAAATTCCCAACATTGAACATTTCTCTTTGATCAGTCTCAGTGTCTTGGGTCCCAACCGGCCCACGTAGATCCTGGGTCTGTCCGAGGTTTCTGCCGGTTCGAAGGAAGTCTTTCGTGCACCACTGGGGATAGTAGCTGGGTCTCAGTAAATACAGAGCGTAGTCTCTATGTGAAAGTAAGATTTGGCACTATAAATACCATTAATTGAATCCGATTCATTTTCGATGCATCGAATACATTACAGATAGCGAACGAAAATACACTCACAAAACATTGGCAGAAAGGTGTGTTATTTAACTTGTTTTTTGGTGCACGTACACACTTGAAAAAAAAACAATAGGGAGCCACCGCTTGTCTGGACAGCATTTGCTGCTGTGCTGTGTAGGAGTTCTGAGGCACAGGCCTGCTCCAGCAGTGTTGCGACTGAGGCAGGGAAGCAGTAAGCCAAGACTCCCAGAAGCTGCAGGAGCTCAGCATTGATCCGCATCGGTTCCTTCACTCCTTCCTCATCCCATCTTCTCTCCTCCATATTATCTCTTGCTATATTTTGTCATATTTTCTCTCACAGCCTCTACAATGTCTCTCAGTACACTCCTCTCTCTTGATTATCTTCATCCATCAGGCCATCTATGTCTCTGTCTCACGTTCCCACTTCCTGTGCGCTGAGGTCCCGGGGGCGACATTTAAGCTCCACATCACTAACTTGTCTTAAAAGGTGATTTTAGTGGAGCATTTATTCATCCTGCCATAGGATTTAATTCATGATTTTTACTATTATCCATCCCTTTTTACGAAGAAATTACCTTCCTCACTGAGTGTGAGCCAGCAATATTCCCCAACGGATAACAACATAAAGTAAGGTGTAATGATTTATTTTGTTCCATATACAATCATGGGACTTAGGTTGGCCAGTAATATTTCGGATTGTTTTATGGAACATACTTCCCATGCAGGGAGTGATTGCATAATGAAACTGATTAAAATAAAAGCCGGAGGCCACAAGAGCACTTAACAATGATCGAAAACCTGCATGCAAAACAATACAGGGTGCAGATGCAGCGTTGAGGCTCGGCACACGGATTGAGTTTTTGGAGTTGGCTCAGTGTTTTGTGCAGCATCATTTTTCTCCCGTTCTCACACATGCTGAAGACAAGTTCCCCCTTTGAAGTCTTATCTCACAGACATCAAAGTTTTTCACACATAAAAACAGCAAGCCTGGGTCTGTGCATGCTGCAACTCACTTTCAGTTTACTTGATTGCATATTACTACAAAAACTTAGAAAGAGACAAAAGAACACAGAAATCAGTTTTTGTCTGTCCTATTAGTTAATATGTAGATGATTCTTACAAAATAAAACTTGTGAAGAGATTTTTAGATTAACGGATAAAAGTGGAAATGTCCTGACATAAGTTAGTGTCTAGAACACTATGAGTCTTATAATACTTATACTACAATTCAGAAAAAAAGTGTTGCTTTTGGAGATGTACAGAAAATCAAGATTTCCAGAGTGAAATTAGAATGGTTGGTTGTTCTAACTCAGCCCATCCATGCACATTGGTTACCATGTATCTAGACGGGGTTTAGCGAGTAGTATGTAGGAGGGAATTCCGTAGGGAGTTGGGCGGGGGGGCGGAAGGTCAAAAACAGGACTTCACCCAGAGAGCGTGGTTTGTGTCCAAGGTGTGTCCTGTTATTCCGTGTGTCAGGGAACGTAAGCCCACCCACAAGCTTTTCCTAAACCCAAAGTCTCGTCAATAGTCAATAGTCTCGACCAATCGGGTATTCAACGCTAAAGGAGACGACAAGCGTGTTATATGACGTTAAAGGAGACGACCAAGCGTGTTATATGACTCTAAGGAGACGACCAAGCGTGTTATAGACGCTAAAGGAGACAACCAACGGTGTATATGGACGCTAAAGGAGGAACCAAGCATGTTATATGATGCTAAAGGAGACGACCAAGCGTGTTATATGACGCCAAAGGAGAAAACAAGCGCGTTATATGAGGCTAAAGGAGACCACCAAGCGTGTTATACAACGCAAAAGGAGAAACAAAGCGTGTTATATGGCGCTAAAGGAGACAACCAAGCGTGTTATATGCGCTAAAGAGACACAAGCGTGAATGACGCTAAGGAGACGACAAGCGGTATCATGACACTAAAGGAGACGACCAAGCGTGTTATACACTAAAGGAGAAGACCAAGCGTGTTATATGACGCTAAAGGAGACAACCAGCGTGTTAAATGACGCTAAAGGAACTTTTGGCGTCATAACAACAACAAAGGCACCTGACCAAGCGCTATTTTCTGACGAAGGGAGTGAGATTGTGTTGGAGATAAACATCTTTTACACATTGCCCAGTAGTTGCAAAAAAACAGTAAAACTGTTATCCCAAGGAGCCTTTTCAACAAAAACTCAGAAATATATTTTAAAGGGGAATTATATAATAATAATACCAAATATATACCCATTTTACACACAAAAAAATATTTTGGGTAGCACTGTATGGTGACTATAAAAAATGGACACCCCCAAAAATTCAGGACAGTTCCAAACCCTGAATCCTGGATTGGGATGGTTAGGGAAATTCCCCTGGATTAGGCCTACTGCAGTTCAAATGATGCAACAAGCGTTTTGCATTCTGAAAAAATAATGATAATAAAATCATTTTGGTGCAGACTTTTGAAACCATGTTACCCCGAACCCCAAACACCGCCCGCGCACCCGTTGTCCCAAATTTACCCATTCTCACTCTGATCACCCTACCATGCTGCACTTTTTTGTTAGATTGTTATATTTACTAACTTATTACTTCGTGTTGGGGATATTAATTATGTAGATTTAGCATCATAGTTTGGGATGCAGGATGAGTTGCTTCTGACATTTCTTGATATTAGCTGGGCCTAGAAAGCCTGCTTGATACTGTGGTGAAAAAACCTGGTGATTGCAAGTCCGTATTTATTCAACCTGCACCTCCAAGTATCTCTCCTCATCCTTAATCCCTTATCTCTGAGATAGTAATACAGCGATAGGTGAGATTCACTAAAGAACATTTGCAGTTTTCTCCTTTTTCCCTGGAGATGACCGTTAACAAAGTTTTCCACTAGTTGTAGAGTGAGAGTTACTCAATCCCCCTAGAGAGGATTATGCTTCTCAATACAGCATTTACTTTGAACTAAACCAGGAGCTTAGAGTCACACACATGCACCACAACACACACACACACACCTGGCAGCAAAATTCTCTCTCAACTTCAACGCACGCACACAAACACAGTGCATATATCGAGTTATTGGCTGTGGTAAGGCTGTTTTCGGCTCAGCTGGGGTATGTGGCAGGACGCTAGGTATTAAGAGGTGGCCAAGGGTAAATTTGAAGTGCTGAATGGCAATTGCAGCTTACATCACGCTGAGGAGAAGAGAACGACTTGGCACCATTTCACGGATCACTACATCGTAGAAATTAATTGGAAGCAGTATTCTGAGTGCTGTGGAACTATCAAGGTGTGTGTGTGTGTGTGTGTGGGGGGGGGGGGTATGGTGTGTATGTGTGTGTCTAAAAGCAACTCAACAGGCGAAAATCTGCAAAAAAGCAGCAGCAGACTCCTCATCACTAACAGCAAAATGCACTCAGTCTATCCATTGAAATGCAGCTAAATCAGTCTACCACGCCGCCGTGTTCAGTCTAAAACAAAGTAATCGAAAAATATCTCCAGAAATGTTTTTTTCTTATCTTTTCTTTGACTGATGAATATCACATAGGTTAATTACATTTATCTCGAAACAAGTGTGGGGGGGTTCTCACTCTAACAATGTCCCGACCACGTTCGTCTACAAACACAGTTGCTGACACTTAGTGTACTTGTCCATAATGAATTGTTGGAAACAATACTACATATATGTCAAAAACAATACTAAGGGTCTACAGGCATGCAGCGCTATAAGCTAACAGTATCTAATTAGCCATTAATACAAAGTATCTGGGATTTGGGCATAGTGTAGCATCCAAGTGGCGCCTACCACAATATTGGTCGAATTGAATTTGAATGATGGTAGTCTCACTCCACGACGCCGGAAAGTCTGTCGGATGTCTTTCATATCGGCTGGAGGTCTAACCGTGCCGTTCATTGTGTGGGGTTCTAACCTCTGGTGGATTCTGAGGAGTGGTTACTGGTCTCAGATCTCTGCGGGTAAATCCAGACAGCTAGCTAGACTACTGTCCAATCTGAGTTTGATGTAGAGGAGCAGCCTGGGGGAAAAAGTCACAGAGTGGTGAAGTGAGGTTAGCTACGACCGATTGACAACCATTGCACTCATTAGAGGCACACCAATAGTGTGGCTTAAAAAGTTGTCAATGTGTTACCAAATTAAACAACTCACTGGATCCCGACCTTTCAATAACACATGGCAAAGGTGTTACCAGAAAAGGCGAATTAGCCCAGTTAAATCTTCACCATGCACCATAATGAAGGAGATTGGCCAATGAACTGCTAAAGCTTTATATTCTCACTTTTAAGTATGTAATACTGTACACCACAAAACATGCCTCAACGTTTGGGATGAATCGTTCCACCAAAGAGCCACAGTTGCAATAGTCTACCGAAAACAAGACTCTGAGGTTATTTAGAGGGAAGTACACATACCGAGACCTTCGCTCATCAACCTCAGAGGTCTGCAACCTCTATGAAAAAGGAAATAACAAAACTTTGGAAATCATGGGCAGCACCACAACGTTCGAAACCTCTGGAAAAGCCCGATTAGGTCATTAGTCACTATAATTTCATCTCAGTGTCTGCCGTGCAATAAATGAAGTCATTGGTTTTAGTCCTTGGTCACTGACTTTCTTCTTGGATTTAACGGCCGAATACCAAAAAAAATACAATAATAATGTATGCTCTTTATTGAAGTTGAACTAGGAGATAAGCACCTACTGTTAAGACAGGATTAACAGCCAGTCTCATGGCCGTTTGTAAAATGTGTTATGATTGTGTACCGGTCATGTACATGTTGTTTTTGTCAGTTGATTATGAATTTTGAAGTAATGTATTTGAATGGGAAGCCATTTTGTGATACAGAAAGATCACGGTAGTGAGTAGTATTGAGAAGCCAAAAATCACACAGGGAGGTTGGTTGGGGGGGGGGGGGTGGTGGATGGGTCAAAACAACAGAGGGCTTTCACCCCGGAGACTGGTTAGGAACAAGCGTCAATGTGCCAGTTAAGTGGATTTGGAAGGGTTTTCAGGGCATGTCCAATTGACATAGCTAAGATATCTGACATCTGGGCTACCTTAGTCTGCTGGCACTGGAACCCAGATGCAGATAATCACTGGAAAATGGATTGATGATCACGCTCAGTAGGGCTGAACATTTTGGAAAATAATCTATTTGCATTTTTTTCCCAGACTACTTCATGGAGATTTAACATGTGGTTATTTTGTTGTCTTTGTCCAATAAACCATAAATCATTGTATAGTATGAAGAACACAATCTTAGCTAGGCCTGAGAGTGATAATGAAATTAGGTGATGCATGAATGTATATGAATTTATATATGTATTTATACGAGTATAATGAGCACTGACCAGCTGACTGGAAACATGATATGAAAGTCACAAACATCTAACGTGAAAATTGCAGAAATAAAAACAAATAGTGGCTAACTACTTTTGCATTAGATTATTTTAATATTATTTACTGTAATAAACATTATGTAAAGATGTGGATTGCACTCTTTAAACACTGTCTATGAACTTTACGTCAGTCCAATACTAAAAATATAGAACACAATACACACAACAGTGTCTTTCTTACAGTGCACACAGGCGAGCTGTCTCCGCCCTCCCCCCTCATGAAGTTGCTGCCGCGTGCAAAGTTGCTCTTACTCAGAGATGCTTATTGTTACGTTAGTATAGCAATGTTTGGTGGTTTGCTGTGGGAAACTGTACAAATAAAACCCACTGCTGTGAAAGCTCCCGAATGTCTTTATCAGTGTCTGGTTCTCAGCCTCCTAATCACTAATCAGAGCTAACGTTGCTAACCGAGCCTCAGTTCTGTGCCTGTGTCCGTTTAACTGCATGTAACTGCATGATAAGCCCTCCGTGGCTGAAAACCCTCTCCTGGTGCACTTATAGCCATCATAGCCACGAAGATAGAGTCGTCGGGAAGGCTGGGACTGTCTTTTCCAGAACTCAAGACAGTAACTTCATCTTCATCACATGCTACCTGGATATAGCGCATGAATCAGGCTGACAGATGAGCCACGATCCAAACTTTTTCCAGTAACCAGAGAAATGAAGTTGCGTTTTGCAGGCGGTGACTTCTCCTGATCATCATCTCCACTGCTGCTTTCAGGTGCATCAGTTCCCAATGCAGTAAAGTGCAAAATGAGTCACTTTGCAATACGCTGTTCAGAACCTACATATCCTATGTCTACATCGCACAACGAGCTGCAGCAAATCAGCATCCTGGTTAGCCTCATTTACATCCTCCCACAGTTTGTCTTCTTGGTCATCTTCGCCACTTGAAGCAGAAGGAAAAAACAAGTGAATTTGTGCTGTATGTTGAAGTTATTACATACTTCCTACATGTGTCACTAATCCTCTCCCAGTGTGAGACCGTGTGAATCTTCACAGCTAATAGAACTGACTGAAGTTCTGGTTTGTTTCTGTCTAGCTCCAGGAAGTGGGTATTAATCCTAAAAAGCCTGGCATGGCTGTCGTCAAGATATCAGAGATCTCACAAACAGACAGTGTTTTCTTATAATTTGATTTGATCTGGCCCTTGTGACTTCGCAAGCGATTCAGTCGTGTTATGCTGCACCGACTTACTGGACAATAGTTTCATCTACCGCTGAAATCTGGAAGCTGGGATTGGCAATCACTACCGGGGCAGGTTGCATGAAATCACAGTTCATTATTATTGATTCAGTGATGGCCTTCTGCCTTCCCTGAGTGTGCACTTGCGCACCTCTTGCTGAATATGAATCTGCCACGTCCCTCCAATGTACCTTTTTTTAGCTTGGGAATTCTGTGAACGAAGATGGACATGGACAATATTGCATGCCACTAATACAATCTGCATAAAACTGACATAGTGGGGGGAATAGATAAAGTTATGCTAATGTTTCATTATGTTTGTTTTTTCTGAAATAAAATGTGGGACTGCAGCCAAGAGTGGATGTGGAAAAATAATTTTATGCTTTAATGGAGCTAGCTAATTACATTTAAGAACTTAAAATAGGTCTCCAAACAAGGACATCGTATAGGCCTATCTTCTGTACTTAGCACATCCACTAGCCCTCAGACTGGTGAATATTAACCTAAGGGTGTCACTTATATGGATTAACATAAGATACAATATCTCTGTTCCCAGCATTAGCACAAACCCTTTCAAGCTTAGCTTGTTACCTGTGGACAATAAATGTAAAGTAATGTATTTTTTGGTGAGAGTTACGCCAAAGACTTCTTGGACTAAGATTTCACAACACTTTCCTTTCAAAAAACTTTACTTTTAAAAAAGCTTAATGTTTTTAAGAAAATATGAAATACATTAAGTGTTATAATAGAGTTATAATGCATAAATGATATAAACAATCAGCTTAACAGCGGGTTAGTTTACCTAGTCTTTCTTTTGAACCCGCCCATGAAATCATACCATATTCCATCAGGATCCGTCGGAACCCTACGAAACCCCCCTCGCGACTCGAGTCTTCAGGACAGGACAGCCTTATATCAACCGGCTCATTGATCGGGTCAAGCTCCACACCACCCTCACCCATGTCACCACCCACACATTTTTACCACCACTGTGACAGCTGGCTCCTTTAAGGTCTATCCCCGACCCTTCACACAAATCTGCCCTTGTCTTTTACGACAAAAGGTGAGCTTGTGGTTCCTCATCCTGGTGTCCGAAGCGCTGACTTGTGGCTTAGTGCCTGCATGTTGTCGCTGCGTCGTACTTGACGGACAGAGAAACTATACAAACGCCGAACCTCAGCTCACCACACCCGGCCCCGGCTGCTTATCTCATTACGAAGAATGTACTGTATACCTACAAATTATAGGCCTAAACGCCACCCACACCACTATGTGCTTTTCCCCGCAGAACCTAAACAGGCACACAGAGGGAAAGGAGGAATGGACACTGAGCTGGAAGCAGGGTTGACATGTCACTTTTGCCCGCGCCTGACACCACACGCCCTCGGAGCTCCCGCGATTTCCACAACCAATCACCCACAAAGCACTTTCAACAAGTTCTTACCAAACCCTACTTTCGTGATAATGGCAATGAAAGGGATTTTCTGGCATTACCTCTGAAATTAACTCATACCTCATTTGTACTTTTATGGTCAGGACCAGCCCTCTTAAGAGAGAACACAATCTCAATACGTATAAAAAACTCCACGGGTTTCCACCCCCTTAAACTACCTGTTATTGAGACACTACACCTTATCTGTTGGCTTATCTCGCTTCGCTTTTTGCCCTACTTGCGGGGGCCCCCATTCTTTCTGTACTACCTCCTGGGATTCCTTTTTTTCCCTTTTCCTTGGTTTTTAACGCTTACCAATCCCTGTCCTTCATCTGGCCACAACCCGTTCTAAGTTCTTCTAATAGCGTCAACTATATATTTACATAAGAAGAACGGATTCCTATTTTCCTTTCCCCCCCAGTCCCACCCCCTCCTTCTCCATCCACCCCCCCCTTCTCTCTCCCCCCCCCCCCTTTCCTTCTTTTTTTTCCGCTTTTTTTTCCAGTAAACATTTGAACAATATCACAAGAATGTGTTAGGTCAGGGGTGTGTCAGTACTTTTAAATCCAAGTAGTTCCCCTCGACAGATTTCGTCTTTACGGTTCCATGTCTTTTCATTGACGCACCCTGGTAATTTCGTAAGTGAGATCAGCGCTGGCATGGTCTTGCACACCAGGCCATGACCCCTCGCTTGTTGGCCCTTTTAACCGGCGGAAGATGTCACAGCTATACCTACAACGAACACTCGTGCTACCGTGTTAACGTTATCTTCGACCATTTGGGCTGGTTTGGGACCTTATTCTTTTTCCCCCCCCTCCATTCCCTTCCCCCCTCCCCTTCCCTCCCCCCTCTTTTTTCCCCTTTTTTCTACGAGTCGGCGCGCGGTACAGTTCGTGGGATGCAAGCTACACACCAGGCTGCTCAACCCCCTGGTAAGATTCTCCCCGAGAAGTTCTTCTAATCCCCACTGCCATTTTTCCTCCCACGCTAACCCCCAAGAACAGTCTACCATCAAGCTTTTCACGCACTGGTATCTTGCCCCCGTTGACCACTTAACATCCATGTTTACTACCATATCTGTATTGTGGCTTTTCTGTTATTCACTCTTATTCCCACCGGCAACTTCCGATTATACCTCCTCCCACAGTTTGCCTTTGTGGACGCTTTTGAGCTGGCAATGTTTTTCGACATTTCACGTTCCTTTGTCCTTTCCGACTCCTCCCCCACCAATTCTTGTCTTACCCATGACACAACCCGGCACCGGAAGTCTCGTACAAGACGCCTACGCCACCTTGGCCTACCGCCTCTAACTGTCTGTCCCTTTGTGTGGGCGTGGATCTCCTATGCGTTTTCCTTCCGCATGAACTCTACCTTAGGATGCTGTTGCGTGACATTATGTGCCGGCGACTTTCCTCAAGCTTCTTCGCACACTCCTTGACTTGTCCTTAGCTGCCTGTTCTCTCAACTCTGTCACATATTACCCTATTTTCCCCCGCTACGATACACGTAGATTGATCCTTTTACGGTTTGCTCACGGCCGTGTGCCAAAGTATACACTGGCGCTTCGTGGATTTGTCATTCAATAGCCGCATTCAATTGTACAGGTATCGTGTGATATAGACCTGGGTACAATATGCTTTTATCCAGATTTGTTCTTCACGAGAATGGGTGCCGATTTGTGATTTGTGTTGGCGATTTTTTCGATAAAACACCACAATCACACGCAGTGTTACTATGAGACAGTATTCACTTTGACGATAACTTCCCAAACTGATTGTGCTACAAAACCCAGACTTATCACATTTAGTCTCCCCTTGCTCAGTCAGTTCCCTCGACACTCGTATTCCCATTCCTCTTTTTAACATGCATACGACCTAACCAGGGTATTTCTGCTTTCGTTTCTGTGTGGGACATTGTCGAAACTAGATTTGCATGGAGGCTTTTTCAAATTTTCAAATCACGCCATTGAATAACACGCACTGTCAATTGTTGTCCGCTTTTTTTTTCCATTACGGTGTTATGAGCACCAACACAATATCCTTTCCGTGCCTTTCATTCCTATCGCTGTCGCAATTGTGACATACACTTTATGGTCCCACATG
>NC_045743.1:22046953-22049773 GCF_008692095.1 Etheostoma spectabile | reverse complement strand
CCCCCCCCCCCCCCCCCCCCATATAATTAAAATGATAATGTACATTTGAATATGAAAATGTAATTCCACAATAGCATACTAATTTTACACAAATGCAGGGTTTTTCCTGCAGAGAGGATTTTTGGCGGCCCCCCAAAGAGGTTTTAGCTAGCCCCAAAGGACAATAACCAGCACCAAAATGATTAGAATTGATAAAAAAAAATAGCAATTCATATCCTCTCCGACTTATTTACCACACAACAGTTGAAAAAGCAGAAGATAAACTCGAAAAGAAGCGATGATCTCAGTTTACCCATCCAGAGTCCACAGTAGTGCAACTTGCAAAACTGCCGGTTTCAATTTAATTACATGGTAATATTACAATAACACAGATGTAGATATTACCTGGATACACTTCCGATGTTTTCTGTAAAATAAAGAAGAATCAGTGGTGCAACATTCAAAACTTCCTGAAACTGGGATCATCCTAACTCACTTTATGTTGACTTAGAAAGGGTGAAACTTGGACAATGACCAGTTACTTAGATATTAATGAGTCACAGACATTATGCATTAATAATTAAAACAATATACTGTAACTACACAACGTCGCTTCCTGCTCACATTCAACTTCCCGACTAAATCCCAGGGTGCACAGCTCCTGCAGTTCTTAAAGGAACACACACACATGTATAGGATATCTGGGTAATGGTAATTTAGTAATATTAATTTTGTAATAACATGATAATAATGGGGTAATATATTTAGGAAGAACTGCTTTTCACCCTGGGATTTAGTCAGGAAGTTTCATTCTCCATATCGCTCTCTCTCTTACCCCCAACCGGAGGCAGATGCCCCCCTCCCCCATCCCAGAGTCCGGTCTAGACCTGCTCTTTATGGAAAAACCTGGGAGATAAATAACATCCCAAGGTTCGGTCTAGACGCTCTTTATGGAAAAACCTGGAGATAAATACATCCCAGAGTCCGGTCTAGACCTGCTCTTTATGGAAAGACCTGGAGATAATAACATCCCAAGTCCGGTCTAGACCTGCTCTTTATGGAACGCAATGAGATAAAACATCCCAGAGTCCGGTTCTAGACCTACCTTTATGGAAAGACCTGGGAGATAAATACATCCCAGAGTCCGGTCTAGACCTGCTCTTATGGAAAGACTGGGAGATAAATAACATCCCGAGTCCGGTCTAGACATGCTCTTTTGGAAAGACCTGGTAATAAATAACATCCCAGAGTCCGGTCTAGACCTGCTCTTTAGGAAAGACCTGGGAGATAAATAACTCCCAGAGTCCGTCTAGACCTCCTTTATGGAAAGACCTGGGAGATAAATAACATGCAGAGTCCGGTCTAGACGCTCTTTATGGAAAGACCGGGAATAAATAACATGCCAGAGTCCGGTCTAGACCTGCTCTTTATGGAAGACCTGGGAGAAAAATACATCTCAGAGTCTGGTCTAGACCTGCTCTTTATGGAAAGACCTGGTAGATAAATAACATCCCAGAGTCCGTCTAGACCTGCTCTTTATGGAAAGACCTCGGAGATAAATAACATCCCAGAGTCCGGTCTAGACCTGCTCTTTATGGAAAGACCTGGGAGATAAATAACATGCCAGAGTCGGTCTAGACCTGCTCTTTATGGAAAGACCTCGGAGATAAATAACATCCCAAGTCCGGTCTAGACCTGCTCTTTATGGAAAGACCTCGGAGTAAATAACATCCCAGAGTCCAGTCAGACCTGCTCTTTATGGAAAGACCTGGGAGATAATACATCCCGTCCGGTCTAGACCTGTCTTTATGGAAAGACCTGGGGATAAATAACATCCCAGAGTCCGGTCTAGACCTGCTCTTTATGGAAAGACCTGGGAGATAAATAACATCCCAGAGTCCGGTCTAGACCTGCTCTTTATGGAAAGACCTGGGAGATAAATACATGCAGAGTCCGGTCTAGACCTGCTCTTTATGGAAAGACCTGGTAGATATAACATCCAGAGTCCGGTCTAGACTGCTCTTTATGGAAGACCTGGAGATAAATAACATCCCAGAGTCCGTCTAGACCTGCTCTTTATGAAAGACCTGGGAGATAAATAACATCCCAGTCCGGTCTAGACCTGCTCTTTATGGAAAGACCTGGGAGATAAATAACATCCCAGAGTCCGGTCTAGACCTGCTCTTTATGGAAAGCGCAATGAGATAACTGTTGTGATTTAGCGCTATTTAAATAAAATTGAAAATATTGAAATGTAATTGATGTATAATGTGAGCAGGAAGCCTTATGGTTTTTGTTATCGTCTCTCCATAATATCTTCTTAAATCTTTGACGTTGCATGCCTCTGTTAGCATTCTCTGTATGTGAAATAGATGCTGCCATACTGTTCTGATACCTCTGTTAATTATTGTCAGAATGTTTGATGTGCAATATGTATATTTTTGATGAGGATTGAAAGCTCATATTAGACTGACGGTATGCTTCAGTAAGCTTGTTTGCCACTTTTATTTTGGGTTGTGTAGTATATTTCCTTTATTTCATCTTACATGTTAGCTAGCCTACTGTGTATACTACTGCATTACAGTGTTGTGTAGTTGTGTAGTTGTTTTTACAGTTATTGTATGATGTGTCCCAGTTTCACCCTTTGTAAATCAAATAAACTGAGTTAGGATGATCCCAGTCTCCCGAACTTGATTTAATTTTTATCATTTAATTTCTAATTTATACTGTTTATTGTTTATTGATGGGAAATTAGTAATCACTACACACAGGCCTGCAATGCACACACATGCTCAGGACCTATACATGCACAAATGGAGAGATGTCAGAGTGTGGGGGGGG
>NC_045743.1:22033437-22046943 GCF_008692095.1 Etheostoma spectabile | reverse complement strand
GGGGGGGGGGGGGGGGGGGTACGGTACCTTGCTCAAGGGCACCTGGCAAGGCACCGGGGTTGATGGTGGAAGGTGTGTAGCTGCTGGACTGATAGACAGGTAGATAGATAGATAGATAGATAGATAGATAGATAGATATTGATCACAAAAAATGGGGAGTTATGGTGTTACAGCAGAAAACAGTCACACAGCACAGAATATAAATATAGATGAAATACTAGGATACAATGTACATACATACAATATAGATGAAATAATAATAATAGGAATAAAATATAAGAACAGAAATGTGAATATATACAGGATGGGAACAAAAAATGTGCAACTGCTTAAATAATATGCTAAAGTGTAAATAACCCAATTGTGCAGGTTGCACTTAGTACAGTATTGTGGTGAGCTTGTGCAAGACAAGACATATTTCATGGTAATTTTACAATAACAGAGGTGAAGAGATTACCCGGAAACTACCAGAAGCATTTCCAGGTAATATCTATACCTCTGTTATTGTAATATTTACTTGTAGTTAAATAGAAACAGGC
This sequence comes from Etheostoma spectabile, assembly GCF_008692095.1. NCBI lineage: Eukaryota > Metazoa > Chordata > Actinopteri > Perciformes > Percidae > Etheostoma > Etheostoma spectabile. The sequence goes on along the minus strand of NC_045743.1, from coordinate 22,046,404 downwards.
AGTTTTGCATTGTGCACCACTGATTCATGGTTATTATACAGAAAAAAAAACACACGTTTCCAGGTAAGAAGTCATAATTTGTAAATTATTACCTTGAAACCAAAGGGAAATATTGGAACATAAAGGGTGGATACATTTCCGCATTATAATATAGTAATCATCAATCTTAAATTGCAAGAAGTTTTATCTAATTTGGAAGGTATTACGCTGATAGTAGCCCATAATACTGGGAAAAAAGGTCATGTTATCATGTTATTACAATATTAATATAACTATATTACCACTAACCAGATATACATATGTTATCATCAAACCATTCCTAGTTGATACCTTGGTAATTGCATGTTATCACATCTGTTACCTTCTTATCACCTTATTAACCCAGTATTATTTTTACTACTGTGATGTATTACCCAGGTATTACCTATATATGTATCTTCATACTGTTACCATCTTATTACCGTGGTGGATTGTAAAGTGCTGCCCAGTTCTCTAACAGTGAACAAATGTGTGGGTTTTTGAAATGGCATTTTCAATTGAAAGGTAATTTTGCAGACCATACATTTTTAACTGTTGCAGTACAGTCATCTTGTTACATCTTCCATATATCCTCCATATATGCTCTTTCATTTGACACAGGACAGGAAGAGAAACACCACAATCTCAGCTATACCTCCACTCCTAACCATAAAAGGTTACTAAGGTCAAATTATTTCGCTGTATAACAATCTTCATCTTGCCACTTCCGAGAAGGAAATGCAATTACAGTGTTAAGAGGATCAGATGCAACTGAATATCTTATCCATCCAGAATTCATCACTGGATTACTTTACATGCTCATTAGACAGTAGAGATGGAACACATACCAATACGTATTTCACGCATGAGCAGATACTGCGCCCCAAACAGATAGGAACAACATGCAAATGTTTGCAGAGGGATTCATCGCACCACCAGCTGCCAACATGAATACACAGAGGAGATAGTTTCTTTCTGATATTTGGCAAATGTTCATTCTCAATATCTCCATTGGTGTTTTTTTGAACCAATGTTTCGACAGCAGAGGGGAAACTGCCACGCTGAAATTAGGGACCGTCTCAATAGTGAGAAATGCAGACCGTCCTTCCAAGACACACAAGCATCAGTTGATAAAAACAGTTTTTTGAGCACCAAGTGTCAAAAGCATTAGGATTATTCTGACTTGGCCAGCAAAGGAGGAACTCAGCTCTTTGGAGAGCGGGTAAGTAGGCAGAGGAAAGAGGTCAGGGTGGATGGATGTGGCAACAACACGTCAGACTGGAACACGAGACACAGCCTAACCCTGACCCCAACCCTAACCCTAACTTTTATCTTTATAAGCACTTTTTAAAGCACTTATTTTCTAATTTTAATCCTTAGGGGCAAGTAATTCAAACAGTATTTTAGTACTTTTAAATGTGGTTATGTCAAAAAATTATTTTAATATATTTTAATATATTTTTTAATTGAATTACTTTTAGACTGGACACCGGGCATTTTATTTATCAACACAACTTGTATAAATTGTATTTATTTTATTTATCTTATCTTTTCTTATTTTCTCCCCTCCCTTTCTCTTATCTCTATGTACAGTGTATATTATACATTTTAATAATTGTAATTTTATTTATTATAATCATGTGAAGGTGTCTCGGGGAGAGGAGCCGAGCAGGAGTGGAGGAGACCTTTTATTCAAAGTTTTATGTTCCCGCTGTCCGTCCTGCCCGGTGGTCCTTTGGCCCTGCTCTGAGCATTTGGCCTTCTTTTAAACAGTTTTATAGAACCGAACCAGGTCTTTTAAGGAGATTTTAAGTGTTTTAATCACACCGGGGGTCCCCTTCTACACTACACTAACCTAACCCTGACAGTCAACTTGGCTTTAGTTGAAGAGGTAACACTTTACAATGAGGGTACATAAATAAAGTATGTTAATAATGGTGTCTAATAAAACATGTATTAACAATGTACATGTCTGTTCATGTTAACTAATGTATTATTTCATGCATTATTTACCATTAGTTAATGCCTTAACTAACTTATAACTAAGATTTTCCCATTAGTTACTGCAGTATGATGCCTTTCCTATTGGTTATTAACAGTTAATTAAGGTGTGTATTATATCATTAGTAAAAGTAAAATTAAGCCATGAGTCACTGTTAATAACAGTTAACTAAGGTGCCTTTTTTACCAATAGTTAATGCAGTAACACGCCTTAACTAACTATTAATAACAGTTAACTAAGGTGTCTATGTTAACATCAAATAATGTACTAAAAAGTAACAGTTAACTAAACTAACTAGGATTTACAAATACTGCTAATGCTAATTAATGTATTGATTGATTTATTGTTGTTTGAAAGATGCTAGTTAATTTAGTTATTACAGTTAAAAGCATTACCTTACAGTTAATCATACAATATTAAACATTAGGTAAATATTAACAAACGTCTCTTGACAACAAGTGTAAAACCATTTAGAACCATGTATATTAACATTATATTTTAACGGCTTGCAAATCTTAACATCTTTCCTTTAAACTAAAATGTTTAAAGCTCCCTTTTTAACCTTTTTTATTCCTTTTGTAACCCTTGTGTTGCCTTCCCTTCAACCGTACAACTTTTTTGTTTTTCTAGGTCAAAATTGAAACCTTTTGATCGTCTTTTTTTTTTTTTGCCCCCATGTCTTTGACGCTTCTTTTAAATTTAGAGAAAGCCGTGGGCTGATCATTGTGAGGAACAATTTGTGTTATTTTTCTGAAATTTTGGTTGAAAGACACTTTTCTGACTTTTTTTTTTTTTAAATATGTCAAATTTGACCCAAAGACAACACAAGGGTTAAACTAAATGACTTTAAATTGCACTACTAACATTTTTGTTTCTTGCACAAACTACACACTACAATAAATTCAAGCATAACCACGATCATGCTCTTTTCTGAACCACATGGTTGCTAACCTTTAATGTTTACCAAAGATATGGTATTTCCCTAAACTAACCCAGTTGTTTTAAGTTGTGTCATCAACAGGTATTTACTGGTGTTGAGTTTTAAAAAGTTAAAATGTCTGAAGGAACCAGGTTAGAAAATTATGCATACATCTGTCCCCATTTTCCCCCCACCTTCTGACTGTAAAGAATTGATCAGGTCAAGTCTAGCAATTAACATATGGAAAGGGGCTTCCTGCTATGCAACAAAAAGTGGTCCTCTGTCTCCTGTCCCCTGGGGTTTTAGTCTAGGCTAAAACAATACAATGTTCATTGGACTATGTTGATGTTAGAGTTTCACATTTGCAAGACAGAACCATTTGCTCTGCTACCAAGGGGTGACCCCCGGAGGTGTAGAGGGCGGGTTCTGATTGGACAGCAAAGATGCACTAGATCTGCTGTCATGACAACAACGGACCAATGAGCAAGGATTTGAGTGCACCAGGGGAAAAGGAACCGCCCCAAGGTGAATGGGATAAAAGTGTGCCATTTAGGACTTTTCAGGACTGCTTTCACGTGACTCCGTCAGGAGGAGCGTGGATCAGTCCGCTGTCAGCTGCAGTGTTATTTTATTTGTTTGTATCATGTTTGTCTTTGTCTTATCATCTTCATCACTGCTGTTGCATTAAACCTTTTCTCAATTCTCAATTTGACCCTCAGCCTCCTTTTCCTCAGAGATCCAACGAACGCGACGTTAGTTATGAATTTCTAACACCGGTAAAGTCGTGCTGTTAACACTAGAACGGCCATAACGGTCATTTTGACCGTTTTGAAATTTATTTATGTAATAACTTTGTTGGATACAAAAATACAATTCTGCTGGTACCTGACTTTTCCTAAAAGACTCTATATTTTAATTAAAAATTGTTTTTATATACATTACACACTAGACAAAGAAAATAAAATCACTTTTACCTATTTTGGCCATACAAGGTCATTTTGACCGCTCGGATTTTCGCGGTATTGTTTTTAATCTTTTGCGCGGTTGAAGATGCATATTGGTTGCACATTATAGAGTTTGTAATCTGGCGGTCAAAATGACCGCTCACGGCAGTTCAAGTAGTTATGGAATCCCGGCACTTCTAGTGTTAAGTTGTAAAGTTATTATGGAATGCATGGATGTATTTTGCTATTTAATGTGAAGGACCTCCGGGCAATTTCATAGTCATTGAAATTGACAAGCTGAAGTTTAGTGACATTCTCAAAATTTCAATCACAATAGCCAGTTGTATCAAATGTATTACTTAATTTTTCTGATTTTTCAAGTAGTTTTTTTACATGGCCCACGGAGTTAATATGACCTGTTTTTTCTGTGGAAATATTCCCCTAATTGAAAAGACCATTTTTACATCCGCCCTTGCATATACCTACACAACCCTTCAGCTTGGAAAGAAAAATCATGCAACGGTAAACGCATTTGTATTTTTCCCGCCAATATTTCTTGTTTTATTGCCACCCTGACCATTAACAGTCACGTTAACCGCTTGTATTTAGACCCAATTACAGCTATTTCTATCAACTTTCCAGAAAACTACAATGCAAGCGATTGTTAAAAAATAAAAAATGAATCATGTAGTGTGGAATCATCGAACTTGAGCGAGAGAGTAATGAGAAAACATAGAAAACTGTTTCCTCCTCACTCCATTTGACCCGTTAAGCTTTATTGACATGCATGGATTGTGCCGCAGGTCTGCAACGGTGGAGAGGACTGACTGCCATACAGAGATGAGGTTTTGGCCTTGGCAAGCCGGGGGGCACGCCTCCTCCAAGTTTTTCAGAGGTTCATCAACTCCCCCACCCACTCCCCCCAACTGTGAGTCCTTCCCCTCGTTAGGTCCATCTGCACTGGAGATAATTAAAGAGAGACACACTCTAATGCAAGAGTACCCTCTTGAATCGCTCCATTGATCTTATTTATCGGATATTTCCACGGGAAAATAGTCCTCCGTCCACATCGATAGCCAGCTGTACGCATCAGTAAAAGCTTGATTTTGATTAGGAATCTATTGGCATTTTTAATAGGCTGCTGCTGCTGGAGGGAACCGCTTGGGCCGGCCTGGGCTCAGTCACACAGAGTAACGATCTGCAGCCCTGAGTGCTGCCTGCGTGTTTGGGCAGGATCTGTGCTTTGTATGTGTGTGCTTGAGCCGGTGCATTAGTCTACCAGGAGATAGGCTTTCCCTGTGTGGGGCTCCTGCCAGTGCTGACTGACACATATTGGCAGATCCAGACCTGACCTTAGAGTGTCCACAGGATTCGTCCACAACCGCTGGAAAAAGTGTTCACTGTATCTCGCCATTGATCCGCAGTCGGACTCTTGGCGCTCACAATCAATGTCTTACTCTTAGCCACGTCCAGCTGCCATCAGGTTGTGGAGGAAGGGCAGTCGATACCTCACAAAGCCCTCCAAATGCCTAAACAAAGTCTGTGTATGCCGGGGGACTTTTCTCATTAATCACTAGCTCTTTTAAGAGGTGCGTTGCCATCATTAACTGAGTTAACGGTGGGGGACAGAGGAGAAGGGCCGGTGCAGCGTGGGTCGGAGGGAAGAAGTAGGAGAAGTAAGGACGTGGCAGAGTAAACATTACCATCTGCCTGCGCCACTATGGCTGGAAAATTACAGCTGATGGCGGGAGACACAGATGGTGGTGGACATTAGAGGGGGGAAGGATGGTGGAGAGACCTCGCGGTGTGCGCGGTGCGTGTGTGTGTGTGTGTGTGTGTGTGTGTGTGTGTGTGTGTGTGTGTGTGTGTGTGTGTGTGGTGCATCTTTGCACAGCCTTGTTTCTGCTGTGATGAGGCAGGGAAGGGACAGGGCAGATGGGATAGAGGTAAAGGAAATGGGCCGAATCTGTGCTCTGAAACACAGGCACAGGTGAGACTTAGGGATCAGGTGAAATGTGTGTGGTGGGGGGGGGGGGGGGGGGGTACTGTGGTCAACACATTGGGAGTTACAGGTGGATGAGGGCCTGTTTCAGCAGTAGGTCCGGGGGCTTGTTCTCCAGAGATGTTTTGCAAAGACACTGTGTGGCTGTGGGTTAGGGGTTAAGGTTACCTGTAACTCTATTGCCCAGACATGTTGAGTGCAGATACACACTCTCTCAGTTTGGATTAGTGCTCGTAACCACTGGGAGCTGTTAAAGTACGTTTGTCTGACTGTGTAAAGCAAGCACAGGCAGGCAGCTGTTGCAGAACTTTTTCTTAGGTAAAAGTTGTTGAAGGAGAAGAAGAAGGAAAAAAAACGCAACACGCTGAGAGTTCCCACATGTGGCTAGCAGGAAAAAGTGATGGGAGAATTTTATTAATGATGCCCACAGTCTGTGGGCTGAATAATATCCCTCTCTTAAGAACGGCCAACTTAATCTTTGACTTTCATTAACTGTGTGAAGGCTAATGATTTTCTCCCACCGTTGAAATTGTGATACTGTCTGTGGAAAACGAAAAGAGACATCATTAAGTTCCACGGTAATGTTCCTTTTTTTTTGGTGACACAGGCACGCAGGCACGCACAAATACACACACACACACAAATCCAGCAGCAATCTAAAGGCTACTTTATTATAGATCATTGGGGTCTGCTCAACCCCGAATATGAAGCGGTTCATTTTTCCTGGCGGGGCCCAGGTGACAGAGTAAAGGTGTGCAGAGGGGCGCCAGAGACCTCGGGCTGTGGAAACTAATTACCCTCAGTGGTAATTATGAGAGCAGAGCTCAGGTCTGACCTTGGAAAGGTGATTTAGTGGCACTGAGGGGTGGGGGGGTACATTACATATTGCTGCAAACAAAAAAGGGGGAGCCGGAGGTGGTGGTGTTCTTAACGTACCAGAATGGGGAGTGATCAGGGGTTGTGGTATATGTTTCCAATATGCAAAGATGTGACGTTGTGCATGATGCATGTAAGAGCATGTAAGAGTAGATTAGCATATTAGCTTAACCTGAAAGTGAACTCAGTAGCAAAGTGCATGTCATAATGTTTATGTATGTATGTGTAGGATGATAAGGAAAAATGCACATGGGACTTTTGATTTCACTTTGTTGTCAGTCTATCCACAGGCACACAGAACAGGCGCCTAAAACATTTTTCATGCTTCTGGTGGGCAGCGCTATCCGAGTCGATATGATGCAAACGCGGAGGGGGCTACTGTGCGCGTAGGGTCTGAGCGCCGAACAGCGCACCTCCGAGATTTCGTGACCTGCTGGTCATTCTGAATAAAAAGAACGGGATCACCAAAGTGAGCAGGATTCATCCTCTGCGGAATTTGAATGTCTGCACAAAATGTCACGGCAATCTGTCCAACAACTATAGAGTTATTTAAGTCTAGACCACTGGTGGGGAAACTAATCGGCCAACGGGGCAACAGACAAACCAACAGTGTCACCCATTGAGCCATGCAACTGACATGGCTAATAAACCATATAGCTTAAAGCATCCTGCTTCAGAAAAGACTAGCGACAGCCAAAAACCTGCCAAAAATGAGTGCAAGAAAAAAAAATGAAATCTATTTTGACCACAACAGGCCGCTCTCAGGTTACCTGCAAGGCCCAAGTTAGCACAACCCAAGAAGCAGCATCTTAGCTCTGATTGAGGAAAACAATGGCAAGTTCTACTATCGCTGATCCCCAATTTTTAATAGAACCCTTAACAAGCTTGGGTTATTTATATAACTTGACTGATAAATTAACTGATTAACTTGCAAAACAGTGGCCTGAAAATAATGACACAGCATTTATGGAGTCCTCATAATGTAGGAAGCACAGGAAGTAACCTTGTCATAGTCATTTTCCACATATTTTCCAAATTAAGCACCGCTGGCAACTGAATGTATTCATTTATCATTATGTAGACGTTATCTACAAACAAATATACTGAGCTTTAATCTTATTTTAAGTAAAAATATGGTCCAGTAATAATAAAAAGTGATTTACTAAAAGAGTGTTTGCCGCTATGACCCAGTCTCCCCATGCACATCTGGTTCCTCTCAAGTCTTATCTACAATCTCAAGCAAACATGGATCCGGGTACAGCAAAGCAACATGAATAATTCCCTCAGTGGCCATTTTTAAACCTGATAAACAACTCGTAAAATGCTGCATTTGTTCAGTGTCTCTCAGCGTCAGAAGACGTAGTATGAAGAGAGACAGCGGTAGCGAGTAGTATGAAAGACCAAAATGGGAGGTTTGGGGGGGGTGGATGGGTCAAACAACACAGTACGTTCACCCAGGAGACTGGGATTAGTGTCTCGTTCTTCCCACCTTTCACAGAAACATACATTTTTTTAACCCCACCCACCATCTGTCCCGTTATTGTGCCACATGACATTTAGTACGTCCTGACCCTGAGCGTCAGCAAGTGACGTCTAAAGGAGACTTTAAGCGTGAATAACAAATTCCAAAGCACACACTTTTAGCATGAATAACAACCACCAAAGGGCACACTTTTAATGTGAATAACTAATGCTAAGAGTCCCTAAAAAGAGACTTTTACATGTAATGGAGTGTTTTTATATAACACTTTTCTTACAACTCAATTCACACACATTCAGACACTGTGGCCAAGGCTGCCGTACAAGGTGCCACCTGCTCATCTGATAAATACCAACACACATTTACACTCTGATGGGGCAGCATTAGGGGTAACTTTGGGTTCAGTTACTTGCCCAAGGACACGGGACTGCAGGGCCAGAGATCTAACTACCAACCTTCCAATTGGTAGGTGACCGCTCTACCAGTGAGCCACAGCAGCATGAAAAACAAATGCTATAGGATGCACTTTTAGCGTGAAGCACCAGAGCTAAAGGACGCCAAGATTCCCAACGCTAAAGGAGACTTTTAGCGTGAATAACAAACGCCAGAAGCACATGACCAAGCGTCCGTATTTCACACGATGGGAGAGTGAATATGTGTTGGTGTGTAGCAAATGAGGAACATTTATCTGTATTTAAACAAGACATAAAATAAATCAGACATACAATGGGTGTTTCTCAATGTCAAGGATCCTTCCTTGGTAGGACTCGTCCTTCCAAGGAAGGATTCCGTCAGAAGCAGGTCAGAGTCCTCCTTAGATTTGGAGAACATGTACAAGGAACAGGCTATCAAGTGCACGTCATTGCGGGGGCGGTCACTTAATTTTTTGCTGCATTTACAAACACGTGATGAAATGGTTGTGGAAATGTTAACTGTGCTGTTAAATTATGCTGTTGGGATGTAAAAATGAATCTAGCAGCCATTTCTTAATGTCACGGAAGAATCCTCCAAAGCCATGGGAGGACGCTACGTCATCAACGTCCGTCGAGGACCGTTCCAATTTGAGATCCTCCAAATTCCTCCGAGGACGGAGTCCTTCATTCAGAAAATTTCCCATTGACGGAGAAGGATGCATTGTGTCCTTCCGGTCCCAAATCACCCACGATCCTATGCGCGAGCCTTGACGGCTCGTTTAAAAAAAACAGCTGATATAAGCGGGAGTTCGAGCGGCATCGCTGACGGTGAAGTTATAATTTAAATGTAAGTATCTTTAGTGTGTGCCGTACATTTGTTATCACCGTTAATGTTTTACATAATGTCAAGCTAACGCTTTAAAGCTTGTACAAATTGCTATAATAATTAGGTAGATACACCCCGAGCTGACGAACTAACTGAACCTGTCAGTTAACATTCGGCGTTAGCTAGCTAGGTTGCCGTCTTTGTAAAGTTTAATGTGGCAGTTATCTCTTTATATGCCGATCGTAAATGCGTAACGTTAGCAATAGCAGAGATTTAGAAAGTTGGTGTTATTCATGGTGTATCTGTAGACGGGAATTATCACTGCACCATGTTAACTTCACTAGCCCCGTTCAACGAAGGTGACATGTATGAGCACTCCCGTGTAATAACGGTATGTTATAGCATTCATAACGTAGTTAAACATCTTTATGTTGTGTTAACTGTCTTTTAACAGGGACTAACGGAGGCGGTCACCAAGGACGGCAAAGCCACGACCAGCAGGGAGACAGAGGCCAAAGAGAGATGTTGAATACATTATTTGCTATATTAAAGATTGTCTTTCTAACAATAAATGCTTTAAATTAACTGGTTTGTCCGTGTCATAAGTTCTGGGCTTGTGATATAATATTAAGTTTTTCAAGGTCTATTTCCCATCAAATTGTGACCTGGAAGAGGAAACTTCAATTATTTATAAGTCAACAATATATTCAGATGCTATCTGTATACATGTTTAAAAAAAGAAAAATACTGTTAAAATTAGCTTGCAGTTTAGCATAGGCCTACATGTAAGATTAGCTTATTTTACAGGTCAAAATGAAAAATATGATCAGCAACTACAAGGTTAACCAGCTAATGAGCTACCACAGGCAGGTATGACATGCAGTAAACTGTAAGTGAGAAAGATTAAATAATACTGTTGACACGTGTCAAACATGAAAAGTCAACCCATTGATAAAAATTCGCCAACACAGTAAAGGTAGGTGTGTGTAATGGTCAAGGGTTGTTACGTTCATGATGAAGAAAACTACACAGTGGACTTTATGTATAATATACTTGTGATGCAACTGTAACAGGACAGGTTGACTAACCTAAAACCTTCTCCTTGTCTGCAGTCTGCAAGCAACACCATCATCGGCAGCTGTCTGATCGCCCTTCATGTTGAATAATATACTTGTGTGTACAGTATATAGTAATGTTTGAACATGTACACCTTACGAGTTGTTACAACAGCATCAGAACAATTCCACGTCAAAATTTAACGGAAATAACAGTAACAATAATAGTTTATTATATAAACACGCCCAAGAACTTAATGACACGGACAAACCAGTTAATTTAAAGCATTTATTGTTAGAAAGACAATCTTTAATATAGCAAATAATGTATTCAACATCTTTCTTTGGCCTCTGTCTCCCTGCTGGTCGTGGCTTTGCCGTCCTTGGTGACCGCCTCCGTTAGTCCCTGTTAAAAGACAGTTAACACAACATAAAGATGTTTACGTTATGAATGCTATAACATACCGTTATTACACGGGGTGCTCATACATGTTAACCTTCGTTAAACGTTGTTAGTGAATTAACATGGTGCAGTGTTACCTCCGTCTACAGTACAACCAGTGATAAACACACAAACTTTCTAAATCTCTGCTAACGTTACGCATATACGGTAACGCATATAAGAGAGATGAATATGCCACCGTGCATTAAACTTTACAAAGACAGCAACCTATAGCTAACAGGAATATATATAATAGGTGTCAGTTAGCTAACGTTAGCTCGGGGTGTATCTACCAATTATTAAGGAATTTGTACAAGCATTAAAGCGTTAAGCTACATTAATGTAAAACATTAACGGTGATAACAAATGTACGGCACACACTAAAGATTTAATTATAACTTCACCGTCAGCCATGCCGCTCGAACTCCCGCTGAGGTCGATTACTATTTTAACGCCGGCAAAGGCCCGGCATAGGATTGTGGGTGATTTGGACCGCGAAGGATACACATATATGCATCCTTCTCTGTCTATGGGAAATTTTTATGAATGAAGGACTGAGTCCTTGGAGGAATTCGGAGGATTCTTGACATTGGAACGGTCCTTCGGCGGGCGTTGATGACGTTGATGACGTGGCATCCTCCAAATTCTGGCTTTTGAGGATCCTTCCTTGACATTGGGAAACACCCAATATGTGTATTTACATAAGCAGGTCTGCAGGAGACACCTACAATTATTGCTTTGGTTCTAACCCCTCATAGTACAGTATACTTTGAAGTACAGATGAGTGAATACATATAATAGTCATTACCAAAAGAACCAATAGAGGCCTTTCTTGTTGTGCAATCAACATTTTCTTCAAAACTTGCTATTTTCAGCGTGTAGCTTGCTAGCTCAAAGTTTGTTGTTTCCTATTTCAAACAGAGTTTGTGAAAGGCAACACACAGAGCGGAGGGTACGCCGGATTTCAGGCTTTATCCTGGAAATGTACTCCTCTTGATCGGGACTAGCTGTTGCATTAAGCATCAGTCAAGAGTATAGGTTGTACTGGTTTCATTGACTTATAAACATCTAATTCATCCATAAAATTTGCACATTCGTACTAATCAAAAGAATGCAGTCTCCAGTGTTTGACTCCAAACATCCTGTGTGTGAACCTTTTCAAGAATGGCTCTGCACTTGACTCAGTCTAGTTTAGCAATCCTGAAACCAGCAGCTGACCCTGAACACTGTTGCACCAGAACGAGTCGAGTCATCGCGGTCCAGCGTGTGACGGCAAGCCAGATGCACTGTGGAGCTTCACCATCTGCCCTGTGTCTATCCCTCTGATACATATGTATACACAAGCAATTCCAAGGAATTACATGGAAACACAAACCCAAACACACACACACCCACACACAGTATGGTGACACACACAGATGTACTGTAATACAGGTATTGCAATAAGGCATGAGAATATGTGATCAGATTGTTGCTCTTACACTAGAAACTATTACTCAAAACTTACCTCTTGCTCCTATGAACTGTAACTCCCAAACACACACACACACACACACACACACACACACACACGCGTTTCTTCACGTCTTTGTCTCTCATACCCAGGCTTATGCCAGATGGGGTAAGGATAAGGTGAATCACATTTGGCTAATTTACATTCCAGTCTCACGGCTGGAGTCTACATTTGGCATTCGGTGTGTTTCAACCCCGCAGCCTCTCGTCTCTGTTGAAAGGCATCGGAGCATCCTGACTTTAAAGTGCTGCATAATGACAGTGAGGATCAGGAACCCCTCAGTCTGTACATCTCTGTGCGGCTCTCTGAAGATTTCACGCGTTATTTCATTTCTCCGTGCATAATGTAGTAATGACTTCATACTCAACTTTTTTTCCCCCCAGTAAATTTCCCTTGTTAGTTTGGATATATTTTAATCATTTTGCACCCAATTGAATGCATCGGTTCATCCTTGGCGCCCAGATATTGTGCCATAAA
>NC_045743.1:22027821-22033427 GCF_008692095.1 Etheostoma spectabile | reverse complement strand
AGCCTCTGCTTGTTTATCCTCTGCCTCTGTTTTTTTCGTCTCTTGACCTTTTGTTAGCCATGGCGTCTCTGTCTCATAACAATTGTCTGCTGCAAGTTGTCTGTTCTGGAAGAAGGGGCTTCCAAATAAGTTTCCCATTCAAAACGTATGAATGGAAAACCTAGCGATGGTAGAAAACACTAAAAAGGGATTTCATTTTCACTTAGTTGGTCAGTTGTTACAGCTCTTTGATCCAGAGAGAAGTTTCTCAACAAGCATTGGATGGATTTACACAGAACACCCCCGTGATGAGAGCAGGGGTGTAGTCCACGTGATACGCAGGTATACGCAGCTCACCCACTAAGAAAGCTCAAGGATTTTTACATACCCACTTAAAAATGCCCAATGACACGCAACAGCATACTTTGCTTCATAATTTTGATATATTTTGAATTGTCTTCTGTGTTTTTCTTCTTCACATAGGCTGAATAAAGGTATCTCCCCCGTGAAGTGGTGCATGCATTTGTGTGAGAATGCAGGAAATGAAGTTGGTGATGCTCTAAACTTCCTTGGGGGGAGGACACCCAGACCCAGATCATTTTCAAAATGAAATCAATCAATAATATCTCCCTGCACTGCACCTTAAAAACACAGCACAGAGTTGTTTCCTTTCTTCTCTGGATGGAAACTAACTGTTGATGTTTTTGTGGTTCTATTCTACGTGAATTTGCGAGATCTCGTGGGTCCTCCTTCAGCTGTCAGTCATGGCCGCAGCAGTTCCGCAACAAAACCGGACCTGGTGGAAATTCCCACCGGATAAATGACTAAGTAATGCGTTCCTCTAGCCCCCATTTGATGGTATGGACATATATGGTTCAGAGAGGATGAATCCTAACGACTGTGGTGATCTCTCAGGCTCAGGTATGGATTCAGGGCAAGCATGAAAAGATAAAGTATGGAAACTTTAGGAAATGATTGTAGTTTGGAATATGAAATGTACAGTCAGGTCAAGTCAAATGTATTCTATAGCACATTTAAAAGTGCTCTACAACGATGGGCAGAAAGGTCAACAGCAGACTACAAAATCATGTTAATGGTGTACTATTTTCTGTTTCAAGTGACTTCCTGCATATTTTGTGTACTTTTGATGAGCATTGTCACACCCAGGGTGTTGAAAGCCCCCGATGTATGACCAGATTGTTCACACACACTGCAATCTTCCAGTTATGCTTCCTGAACAATACCGCGCTCTGCACTCCTACACAGAGTGCTGAGAGGTCAAGTACACACACACACACATACACAAATTGTGCTGTAGATGTAGCGGTCACGGTCATTCTCAGGTTCTCCTTTCACTAAGATTGGGCTCACACACAAACATCTACACACACTTACACACACTGCAGCAGACTTTCAGGTCACATCAATTCACATGTGCACCTTTCCTGGGGTCAGGGTCAGACACACCACACACACAAACACATATGCACACATAGGCACAATTGCGCACACAAAGACTTTCCCCAGTGAGACTGCGGCTCTACCAATAAGGCCTCCGGTCTGCAGCAACAGCAAACTCCCCCATAGAGACCAAAGCCAATTTATTTCAGTCAGGCTGCTGGTGACAGAAACGGAAGTTTTAACAGAGGTCACGCTGACCAACCTGCCCGCTGGGAAATACAACCAGCCCATATACTGAGTTCATATACTGGAGAAGTGAGGCGTTTACTCATTTACCACAACGTAGGTACTTTTACTGTACGTCGTAATAAAGGGAATTAGGCCAGGGTACAGCAGCTCGCCCCCACACTGCTATCCTTCTGATAGTGTTTAAATGCTCGGTAAAAAAAACAAAAAAACAGCTGCATTTGAAGAGTTATGGCTGTAATTCAAATGATTTCTTGACATAAAAGAATTTGTTGAGCCCTGACCCTGCTGACCTTGACCCTATTAAACGTAATAGTTTATTGCTCATTAAAAAGGACCCCCCATTAGCTGATGCCATAGCAGTCCGATAGTCTTCTTGGACTCCGCACTAGACACACAATAAATATCCATTAGATCAAGGACATACCATTCAAAGAATATTTGTAAAATATTATGAATATGCAATCCACGGCCACATCCATACGCATGCGTGTGTGTCCACCCGCGAACATACACACACATACTGTACATTTCCCATAAACCAGAGATCAAACTCAGTCTGAAATTACACTCAGTAATTATCACATTATGAATAACACAATCGAAAACCTGTTGGCACAGGTCAACTTTTAACATTTTTTTTTATAGTGAAACCATTATAAAATAGGAATATTTTTTCACTTGTACTTGGAAACACTGGACGTCAAATGCGACATTTTCCATCTAAACCTTTATGTGGAGATATTTGCATGCATGAGCATTTCAAGTGAAATTCAGCTGTCTGTCGTCGTCATGGCTCGACTTAACTTGATGCATCTGCATGTTTGTTAGCTTTGAGCATTACCATTTTCCCACGTGTCAACCCAACTGCTATTTCACATAAGGCAAATATTATATGCTTCATTTGTGGGCAGATTTTATTCGTGAAAACATCACCAGGAGTAGGAGGAATAACCTAAACACCAATTTCCACCGGCTGCAGAACGGCTGCAGAACGGCTCCGCTGCGTGGCGGCTCCGTGCTCCGCCGACCGTCAATACCCATGACTGACAGATTGCTGCGGAGCTCTCCGGCGTCCGGCCAATGGAAGCTCTGGGTATTTGCTCCGGAGGACTGGGGATCACCGGAGCTGGGACGACTGAGTTGGGACGCAGCCGCTTAGCAGACAGTGGAAATACACACATGGACTTTAATGGAAACCTGATGACTCCATCGCCATTCCGGAGCGGATCCGCAGCAGTTTCGCACCCGGTGGAAGATGGGGGTAACAGTGCTTAGGTTGAAGTCCTGCTTTGACAAATCAGCTAAAGAAAACATTACAGTGTCAGTAGATCATTGATGGACCAAAAAAGCTATGAAATGAGAACATACAGTTCGAACAGTGTCATTGGAGGGATCACCTATTCTCGGCTAAATGGTAAATAATTCTAAACTTAACTGTCGTGTGACTGGTTGCCATGTGACCAGCCGGCGGTCGTCATGGATCTGTAGGATATTATTGTTGTGCATCACAAACCATTTCATGAGAATGCGTTGCAGAATCACATACTGGGATGGAAAGCAACATCATGCTGAGTGGAGTTCACTGACTTCATGTTCTGTGAGGTAAATTACCATTCTTTCCAAGAAACCAGTAAAGGTGCCCTTCAAAAATTAGCTGTTTTAGTCTCGTCCAATCAATTATTTTAATTTTATTCCAGCAATGTCAGACACACACACTCACACACCAGCACATCTCACATAAACAGTCCTCGCTGCAGCAACAACCCCATATAACTTTATGCCGCACATGACAACGCAAGGTTTCACTGAGTTATTGTTGGGGAAATACATGTAAAGAATGCACATAAATTACATAGTCCTTTACCGAATAAGTAAACTGCATGTGGAAACATGAACTCAGGGGCTATGGGGATGGTGTGCATATCCACAATACATGCTGGGGAGAAGGAGGAGGTTATCAAGCAGCAGTATCAGAAACACTATATGCGAAGAAGCTGACATGACATTTAAGTGAACTACATGGCGTCCAAACATGTTAACAAATATGTGTATGTGGCATAAGTGTGTCAGAGTATTCAAAGTAAGAAGCGTGCACACACGCACACACACACATATGAACGATGTTCTGTGGTAAGTGGTCCACGGGGAAGTGTCTTCAGAACAGTGGAGAGGAGATACAAGAGAGGCGTAAAGAAGAAGGTAGAGGGAAAGAAAGAGAGACTCCGCCAGAGCTAATCTTTTTTGCTACTGGAGGTCAGTGATGCGGAGGGAGAAACCGCCCGGCGTGCCAACACTCATCGCAATGATGAATGAAAACTGGACGCTCACCAAACCCCTCTACCACCACAGCTGTGAGAGAAATCCAGTGTGAAGGCACACGACTGGCTGAAGGAAGAAGGGTGGACATTAAAGACGGAGAGAAAACAATAAGTGAAGCATGTTCACCATTCAGCCTCAATGAGTGGCAAAGAGGTGGCTTCTCGTGTGTGTAGGGAAGAGGAAGTATACTGGTGTTGTCTGAAGAGTGCAGACTCCTTGAAGGGAAATACTACTGAAAGGGAAATGTGAGAATTAGTCATGGTGAAGGGAAGATCAGTTAACATTCAAAAACATTCTTCTCAAATCTACAAAACCAACCCTGTCATCTGCCCTTCATTAATGCTGTGCAGCCCTGGGCTGCTGCACTGGAGATGAGGACTACCTTTAGCATGTCACATGTGTTAAACTCAAGGCCCCCTGGCCCCCGCACCTTTGATCTGGCCCGCATATCAATTTAGGTTTTGACCCGCTTAGTTGTGCGCCAACCCAAAGATACAGACAACTTACCCAAACACTCAAAGCAAAATGACTGATTTTGGGACCCAGAAATGCCCAAAGAGAGTTTTCATAGTAAGGCTTGGAAAAAGGTTGCTATGAGTCAGAGGAACATGTTTGTTGACTTTTTTGGGGCTTCATGAGGACCAAATGATACATAAGAAAGAAATGAGACATGCAATGATATAGTCGAAAATATTTACTAAAAAGGTCCCATGACATGGTGCTCTTTGGAAGCTTTATGTAGACCTTAGTGGTCCCTAATACTGTATCTAAAGTGTCTTTTATACAGACCTTAGTGGTCCCCTAATACAGGTTCTGAAGTGTCTTTTATAAAGACATTAGTGGACCCTAATACTGTATCTGAAGTCCTTTTATATAGACCTTAGTGGTCCCCTAATACTTTATCTGAAGTCTCTTTATATAGACCTTAGTGGTCCCTAATACTGGTTCTGAAGTGTCTTTAATAAAGACATTAGTGGACCCTAATACTGTATCTGAAGTCTCTTTTATATAGACCTTAGTGTCCCTAATACTTATCTGAAGTCTCTTTATAGACTCAGTTGTCCCTAATACTGTATCTGAGTCTCTTTTAATAGACCTTAGTGGTCCCTAATACTGTACTGAAGTTCTCTTTTATGTAGACCTTGTGGTCCCTAATACTGTATCTGAAGTCCTTTTATAGACCTTAGTGGTCCCTAACACTGTATCAGAAGTCTCTTTTTTATGGACCTTAGTGGTCCCTAAACTGTATCTGAGCATGGTGGAGGCTGGGGGTGCGGCCTTGACCAACTGCCACTTTGTTCGTTTAAAAGCCATGATGTCTCTCTCTCATGGGGGGGGGGGGGTTGTCTGGGCGGGCAAAGCAGAGAAAGGGGAGGTAACCTTTCCCCTCATGACCTCATAAGGAGCAAGATTCCAGATCGGCCCATCTGAGCTTTCATTTTCTTAAAGGCAGAGCAGGATACCCAGGGCTCGGTTTACACCTATCACCATTTCTAGCCACTGGGGGGCCATAGGCAGGCGGGGGGAAAACATATTAATGTTAAAAATAAACTCATAAAGTGACATTTTCATACCATTGGACCTTTAAAAAAAGAAAACTCATGTCAATAAACTCGACATAAGGGAAGCATATGGAAAGAATCATAATCACAATTATT
>NC_045743.1:22024586-22027811 GCF_008692095.1 Etheostoma spectabile | reverse complement strand
TTGAAATCACGATTATTTTACACAATTGCTCAATGACTTTTGGAAAAACGCAATTATTGTAAGAAAAAAAAAACAGTGAAAGAGTTAAACAAAACAGTGGAAACACCTAGAACTGTGACATGTCCCTTGAATACGAATTCACTGAATTTATGGATATCATTAGCAAGTACTGTCAACAACTGTCAAGTAAAGGGGACACTACTTGTCTCTTAATTGAAGTCCTACAGTGGAGCAGAAGTATAAAGTAGCATAAACTAGTACCATATAACAAGTACCTTATAAGTCTATTTAAATATGTGTACTTAGTTACATATACCACATGGTTTCTTGGCTCACGTTTCAAAGACGTCCAATGTAGCTGATTTGACTTTTGATGTCTTTATCTGACATTCCAGCCTCCGTCCTCACTTTTTACCAGGGTGGATAGCGTGTGCTCTAAACATGGTGTTGGCTGTGTGAGCAGGAAGTGGGTAGGCGTATCTGTATCCTCCTCATACTGCAGGAATGATGAATCACGTTTATAATCTCTTCAGAAACAGCCCACATAAAAACAATTTTGTAGTTGTAAGCATGCCAAACAAATCGAACATCTCTCATCACTTTTAAGACACTCCTGTCACTGTTCATCTTTTTTTCCTTCCTCATAAAGCCATTCCCTGCATCTCCCTCCTCCGCGGATTACTACTCGTTGACAGTGCACAACCAGAGGTCAGAGGGAGGTAAGAACACACTCACCTCTCCGGCTCTCTCCTCCCCCCACCCACCCCCTAATCCTCCATCACTAGGCGGCTGCGGTGTGTTCAATGGCCACTCGGTTGGATAACCATGGAGTCAGCAGTCTTTATTGCCATGATTTGTGAGACCTCACTCCCTTTCACTCCCTTTTTCCTCTACAGTATATCTTCCCACAGCCTTTAAAGCTCCACATTATTATTACGTTGGTTGCTGCAACAAACTCTTAAAGTGCTCATATTATGCTTTTGCCTTTTTCCCGTTCCTTTAATGTGTTAAATATAATTCTTCTGACTGGCTAGTAGTCCTTACCTAGATACTGTCAGGGCACGCCCTCATACTCTGCTTCTGACTGGCTAGTAGTCCTTACCTAGGTAAGCCAGGTCCTCATACTCTACTTCTGACTGGCTAGTAGTCCTTACCTAGGAACTGTCAGGGCCCTCATGCTCTGCTTTGACTGGCTAGTAGTCCTTACCCATTACTGTAGGACCCTCATACTCTGCCCTGAATGGCTAGTAGTCTTTACCTAGGTACTGCAGGGCACGCCTCTAATCTGCTCTGATGGCTAGTAGTCTTACTAGGTACTGTAGGGCCCTCATTCTCTGCTTCTGACAGGCTATTGTCCACTAGGTACTGTCAGGGCACGCCCTCATACTCTGCTTCTGACTGGCTAGTAGTCCTACCTAGGTACTGTCAGGGCACGCCCTACATCTGCTTGATGGCTGGAGGTAGTCCTTACCTAGGTACTGCCAGGGCCCTCATACTCTGCTTCTGACTGGCTAGTAGTGCTTACCTAGGTACTGTCAGGGCCTCATACTCTGCTCCTGATGGCTAGTAGTCCTTACCTAGGTACTGTCAGGGCCCTCATACTCGCTTCTGACGGCAAGTAGTCCTACCTAGGTACTGTCAGGGCACACCTCATACTCTGCTTCGACTGGCTAGTAGTCCTTACCTAGGTACGTCAGGGCCATACTCTGCTTTGATGGCTAGTAGTAGTCCTTACCTAGGTACTGTCAGGGCCTCATGCTCTGCTCTGACTGGCTAGTAGTCCTTACCTAGGTAACGTCAGGGCCCTCTATACTCTGCTCCTGACTGGTAGTAGTCTTAACCTATGGTACTGTCAGGGCCCTCATACTCTGCTTCTGACTGGCTAGTAGTCCTTACCTAAGGAAAGTTGGCAACACAAACTGAAAGGTACATACAGCCACTTTAAGAAAACATAAGCCAAAGGGAATGTCTCATCATGGACACATAGTGTATCCAGTCATCATGAAACAATTGTTATAAACATATCAGTGTAAACTCACACAGTAAATGTATTATTTTGTCAGAAAGAGTGCACAATTAAACATGAACCTTGTATCAAAGCAAGGGAAGATGAATGTAGCAGGTTTTTAGTTTTAGCACAATTTTTATTTTCTGCCCCTTAGTCCCTGGGCGGTTATAGAACAACACATTGATAACACAACTCAATGCAAATGGGATCCAAATCACCAGGTTAACAATTTTACAAACATCTCTCACATTCACACCAACTCACGGCAAATCACAAATATGGTGACTGAAAAGGCTTAGGCTGAAACATCACCTTATACATGCCTATATGTTTTGTTATGTTATTAAATCTACCCACATTACAGGAAGGGGAAAGAAAGAAACCAGTATATGTATATAAGTACACAAACAAATAAATTATTCACATTTTAAACCCTAAAAAATAGCACTACAAATTATTTCCTAAAACAAATAGGGACATTTTTTTTTCTTCATTTTTTATTATTATTATTAATATGATTTTTTTTTGTCTGCCCTTTGATTTGATGTAATTTTTCCTTTAGTTATTTAGTTACCTTGCATCTACTACTACTATTTCTACTAGTATATTTATTTTTATAATTATTATTATCACTGATGTGGTCGATAGATATGTACAAATATTGAAAAAAATAAAGAAAAATAATTGCAATGATATATGAATTGTACTGTTTGGGAATGGTTTATTGGACAAATAACTTGCAATACAAGTATCAAAACAATACATACAAATTATGAACCTTCCGAGAGTTGCACATTTTGAAATGCACATTGGCATTTTTCCATATTTTTACCCCAACAATAGAAATGCATCTCCTTTCAATTATCTTTAATCACTTCCTAGAGGATCCTTTACTTCAATAGAAATATAAATGGGATAGTTCAGAACTCTATGACATTTTTAGTACAAGGCCTCAATTCAAAACTTGACCCTCTTATCTACAATATCCAACACCTTCAGACAGATACTTTCCCTTATTACCCATAACCCATCTGTGCCCGGTCACTCTATGCTCTTGCTTTCTGTGTGTGACTAAAAGCTCTCAGCAGGTCCCCACTTTCTCCAAAAGAAGCCTGTGAAGTGATCAAAAGCCCAGCGGGTTGGAACGCCCACTCCCTGATACACTCACACATTGGTAAGCATCTATATATCACCTAGCCAACACACACACACACACA
>NC_045743.1:21996473-22024576 GCF_008692095.1 Etheostoma spectabile | reverse complement strand
CACACACACACACACACGTCAAACAGCAGAAGTAACTCACACCTGGGCCGCCCCATCAAACCACAGCCCCGAGGCCGCCTGCATTGAGCATCAAAGTCCGACCTTTCTCCCCCGTCTAGGCTCTCTCTCTATCCTAACCATGACCCCCCCCCAGACCAGCACCTTGAACTGATTTAACTACAGACTGGCCGACACAAGGCGTCGGGTGTCACCGCTCTCACTCTGTGGGGGAAAAAGGAGCGGCTTTAAAAGGAGGCTCTTCGGGAGGCTAAGTGCTTTCCTGTTGTCTGAATGTAGACAGCTATTACTGCTATCTGTCTGGGGACCGGCAGCACGGTTCCACAGGAAGAAAAAAAAAAAAAAATCCAACCCACAGGCCTGAGACATCTCCTCCGGGGCTTTCCACATGCTGCGACTCATATTAGATTTTTGGGACGTATGTCTGTGTGTGTGTGTGTGTGTGTGTGTATGTGTGTGTGTGTGCGTGTGTGTGTGTGTAAGATGAAAGACTGAGCTCATACACACACACACACACACACACACACACTGATAAAGATGGAATCGACACCTTGAACTCATTTTTCAAAAATAAATATAAAATCTGAAGCAAAGGGACTGGGCACTTTCTGCACATACACTCATTATCCTTTTTTTGATGTGACATGCTTCACATAAATCACAGCAGATCATCATATTTGCAAAGGAAAGCGGCATACCTTGATTTTTTGATGGTTATGTTCACAGCACCAAGTTTAGCCACACAGGCCAACTGAACAGCTGAACAGAATTGTTGGTAGACTACTTAAGCTTGCGAGCTAAACGCTAACACGCAGGACGGCTGAGGACATTTCTCCGTTATCTTTAAAGCGGGCGATGGATTTCCCGATTGTTGTTTTCTAAGCCGCACCCACTTTTGAGTGATCCAATCACATGTGAACAACACGCTTAAATCCCTCTCATCTCTCAACAATACGCCACATTATGAAAGCTAAAGAAGTTAGACGCCATATGCAAAGTTCTACAGTCCTGAAACCCTTATGTAATAAATCCTTGTTCTGTTCCATCATTCATTTAAGTTGTAGATAGACTGTGAGTCATTGCAGTGTTTCAAAAAAGACTATGTTGTGCACGTCAATGTTGTTGTTGATGCTGGACCAAATGTTCAAAGAAGTCCGCACCACAGCTTAATGCTCTGAAATGATACTTTAATAGTGAAAAAAAAAAGTGGCCGGGTTGGGTCAGTGGTAACGCAGGCGCACGTGTACATAGAGATTTATGCCTTGAGCCAGAGGTCCAGGGTTTGAATCCTGTGTGTCTTACCATTTTCTCTCCTAACTGTCCTATCAAAAAATGAAATGTGGAAAAGCCCAAAAAATATTCTTTAAAAAAAAAAAAAGTGCAAAATAAGGCCCACAACTTTGCCTTTGTCACGCCTGATTTCCACCAGCTCCAAGTCAATAGATTTCTATTAAGGTCAATGTGTAAGATGTGTAAAAAAAACATCTGGTTCATTTTCAAAATAAAATACACCGTGCTCACGGCGGATCATATTTCCCTGCACTCCACCCCTTGAAAACGTCATAATGGGCGGGAACAGGCCTGAATCAACAGGTCAGATGGTAAGTGGTTCTGTTTATAGAAACTACATCCTGTTATATTTCGCGATCATACGTGAATTTGCGAGATCTCGCGGGTCCTCGTGACTTCAGCTGTCAGTCATGGCCGCAACCGTTTAACACAACAAATCCACACCTGGTGGGTATTTATTCAGGGAACGTTCTCTTTTGCAGTAACACAGTGATCACATTTACACAGGTACACATTCATACCACAGTCTGAGTACTGGCCACCGAGCAGCTCCACTGGAGCGGTAGGGTTAAGGGCCTTGCTCAAGGGCACCTGAGGTGTGGTAATGAGGGAGAGACAAGCGCTGCTCTAGGTTTTATCCTGTCGAACTAACCTTACTGAACAGACAAGCTCATTTCTCTAACCTTTAGGCCATCACTGCCCTGTTTGATTACAGTGACCCATGACACTTATCTGTTGTTATCACATCACATGGTCAGAAGTCATGTGACAAGTGAAAAACAACAATTGGAATATTATTCAGACATAGACTAATACTATCCAGATTGGGCAATTAAGATGACAAAACAATGGCCTCGATGTTTCACTTTTCAAATGATGCATGTAGTTGTTTAAAAAGCCAACATATTGTGTGACTCATAAATCCAGTTCAAATTCTCAGCACAATTTAAGATGGCTACATGTTTCTATAAAAGTATTTTTTTTACAAAGCATAAATGATCGTGTTGTCTTTCTGTCGACCATGAAATTGTTGTCCTTCTGGGTCACAACGTTTCTGGGGGCTTTATCTGATGTTCTTCTCCCTTATTTTGATGCTTTTGGCATTTTTGACACTTTTTTCAACCCTTTTTTAAAAATGTATGGTCATGAAACCTAATGTTTATGACATTTTACAAATTGTTTGAGTTGGAAAACTTCAGAAATTATGCAATTATTTTGACTAGTAGTTAACATCAGGCGATGTTGAGTAAATGACAGACTGGTTAATGTCAAAGATTATATGAAATAGAATAAAACACCTAAAATTCAATGGAAGTAATGATTCTTTGTACCTGTGAAGAATGATGCATGGGTTCCATCCAACCTACACGCACGCATCCAAGTTTATTGGAAACAATGCGGTTGGAAGAAACCTATATTTATGATATCATAAACTTTGAAAACAGGTCAACCCAAGGGTTAAAGCTGTCATTGCAGTGTTCCCTCTTCCAGTTTGAAAGAAGAATGAATGTTCAGTTTTGTGACGGATATGGCATGATGAAATAAGGTCTGAGCTTCCCTCAGATTACCAGCGTGTGCTTCCATGTATCAGAAGGGAGAGTGGGCCAATGTGGGCCAATGTGGGCCATGGCGCATTGGGTGTCTGTGAACTCTGTGGGAAAGAGGATGCATCTCAGAGATAAATAAGATGACAGGGCACTGTGCCATTATGTGTGTGTGTCTGTGCGGACATGGCAGCCTTCTTATTTATAGTGCCTTGATTTACGCTGGCCTCTGCAAGGGTTTACTTTTTATCTGTTTGCTTTGGCTTGTTCTACATTGTACTGGTGTTGTACTGCTTTCTCTTTGAGTACCTGATGCCAGATCCCTGCAGACGTGGGACTGTTTACATAGTTAGTATGCAGATAATTGCACAACTAGAGGCCAAATGTGTGCTGCATGTAGATGAATTAGCCCTTAGGAAAACACCCGTGCAACGTTTCATCAGTATGACGCATCCTATGTGTTTTAGAAGTTAATGTCATTGTCATTTGTTATCCGGAAATGGGTATGGTTGCTTTTCCCTCATTATATATTATCAGTATTTTCACAGTTCACCTACCCACAGGTAACTCGCCCTAACCTGCCGTTGGTTTCACGTGTAGCTGATGAAGGCAGTGGCAAAAGTAGAGTAAAAGAGAAAGTGAGAGTTGGATCTTTCACATCAAATAAGCATGCAGTTACATTTCATATGCTGACAAATTCCTTAACCCATGTGTTGTCCACGGGTCAAATTTGACCCATTTCCAAGGTTTCTGTCTTTATTTAACCCTCCTGTTAAACCCTGTTTAACCCTCCTAAATTTGCCCCGTTTTAAAAGAAATTTAGGATTGTTGCATCCAAATTGGCCAAATATTACATGAATGGTTCCATATAATGCAAGTTAAACAAAGGATCAGTTCACTACGTTATTGAATTTTGGGAGTTCAATTTCCCAGAAAAAAACTTTAGAAAAAGATATAATTTCATATAAATGAGGTTTCTCGACCATGAATTCGAAAAAGAGAATAGTGTAAAACTAGCGGTGGTATATTGGTGTTAGTGATGTGTACAGTATACCGATGGGAGTGTTACAAAAATGAAGAAAATGTTGAAAAAAAGTGTCAAAAAGCATCAAAAAATTGTTCATTTGCAGTTTTCACCTGGAAGGACAACACAAGGGTTAAGAAATATGGGTTCCTTTCAACCAAATTGCGCAAAAATACAATGAATGCATGGGTGTTCTTTGCAGATAAAAGGAATTGATTGGTTTCATTGAACTTTGGGTGTTTTATGATTTTTATGTATTCTGCTGTCCTATCAAAATAAAGGCCAAATATCCCCCTAAAAATAACCTAAAAAAAACCACAGGGCCTTTACCACGTTGCTCTCATAACTATGTCTGCGTACATCAAACCGAGTAGAGGGTCCATAACACATGCTAAAAACTGAATGCACATAAAATGTTATTAAATTCAACTGCAATATACTGGATCTGATATGCTAATTAGCAGCTCACCCTCCCCCCCAGGTTAAGAGTCTGGGTGTCATCCTATATCAATAACATTACCCGGTCTGCCTATTTCCACCTACCAAACATCCATTGCCCCCCCAACCCCTCACACTGCCGCCATCCTTGTCCACAGTCTTTTCACTTTCACCGTGTGGATTACTGTAACTCTCTTTTCTTCGGTCTCGCTCACAAATCCCTCCATAAACTCCAACTGGTCCAGAATTCAGCTGCCCCCGTCCTACCTCGACCCCCCTCCATGGACCGCATCGCTCCTGTCCTCCAACAGCTCCACTGGCTCCCGGTCCAGTTCTGTATCCCATTCAAAGTCCTCTTGTTTGCATTGAAGGCCATCCACAACCTTGCCCCCCCCATATCTGTCGTATATCCTCCAGCGTCCCCCCAGATCCTCTTCCTTCATACACCTCTCTGTCCCCTCCGCCCGCTGGGGAGCAGAGCATTCAGCCGCTCTGCTCCCCGTCTCTGGAACTCATTACCCTCCCAACTTAGAAACAGCAACCCCCCCCCTCCCAGTTTCAAATTACAACTCAAAGCACATATTTTTAAAACTGCCTATTCCATCTAAATGTCAATTGTTCTGCCTTTTCTGGTGTTGTTGCTGCGGTTGCACACTATTTTATGCTGTTTTTAAAATGTCTTATGTATCCCTGTACGGTGTCCTTGAGTGCCGAGAAAGGTTCCTTTAAATAAAATGTATTATTATTATTATTTTCCACATAAAACCCTCCTCATGACCAACAGGACCCTTCATAACTTGACCGGCCCAATCCTCATTGCCTCAGATCCAATTATGCAAAGCCGGTAAATACTCCCAGGACCACGAGCCAAACCGGGGCTTTTCTTTTTCTGCTGCCTGTCTCTCCGGAGTTCCCTACCATCCCACGGTAAAGATGCCGCCACCCTTTCAGCGCGCAAAAGATATCTCCCAAGTTACACTTATATTTACAGTTGTATGACTGTATATTTTACAGAAAATGAACAGGAAAATGAACAACATGCATGTTTTATTGGATGGATATTAGCATTAAAATGTTGTTTGGGTGTGTGTGTTGTGTTACATGGGTGATTTTCTGGTTGGATATCCTTAGTATTTCTAATTAATTAAAGATTGCTTTCCTGTTTTCCAGAAGTTTATACTTACTGGGCAACTTTGTCTGAGAGAACTTTAAATATTATTTTTACTGGAGCTACAAACAGCATTTCTCTTTTGAATTATAGAACAAAGTCCAGGTAATGAGCAGCCAGAACATTTTCTGTTATTTTATGGATTTTTTTCTTAGAGTGTACCTTATCAGACATGCCTTCCCTGCCTGTTTTGGTCATACAAAGCATCTTTAGGCTATTCATAATTGGAATAATAACCTTTTTCTTGTCGCACTGACCACTCATCCACAGGAATAACAACTTTTTATATTTGACTCAAACACATCATACATTTGTACATTTTTCCTTAGTAAAATTTGCACTTTTTATCTTTATTTTTTAATATTCTTGTATTCTATCCTATTTGGTATTCAATATTTATAGTATGTTCTGTATGTGTCTGATACTATGCTGTTGTAGGACTTGATTGGATTTCCAATCAAAGTCTATCTAATCTTATCTAATCTTATTATATAAGGATCTGTCTTTGGAGCATCTGGTGTAGAACTTAAATGAAACATCTTGTCACACATCCAGCATGCAGAACCAGACTTCTCCCAGCCCGGTTCATCCTCCTAACGCCTCAGAGCCGACAAGTTGCGTATCATTGGGAGTTATGTCAAGTTGGAGGACGTATGGTCCGGTTGTGGGTTGGTATTTGCTGGGCGGTCACGGTGGCGATGTAATCTGGTCTCTCAGTGTGTGGGAGCAAGTGATTTATGGCCTCTGTGTTTGTCTGTGGAATTACCGTTTGATTGCTTCATTCCTTCCAGAGCCCTTGAATCCATGCTAATGAGTAAAGTGCTTATCTATCAGAGCATTAGGGGGCAAATCCAATTGAGCTTGTTAAAAAAAGCCAAAGGATGCACGGAAGTACAGTTTCAGCAAGTCTGCTGGACTCCTTAAAAACAATCATGCATTTGGATGTGTTTTACTACATCTTTATTTAAAGTATGTTTGTGTGTGTGCACGTTTGTACCTTCTTGACCTGTTCATAGATTCTGCTAATGCTATTTGAACAGGCTGTTTTCATTACCCCTCATGCAGTATCCGTTAGATCAACAGAGAGGATGAGAGAGCAAGCCAGCGGAGAGATGAGTTGGTAGAGAAAGTCAAAGAGCAGCATGGAGGACATGAATCGTTAGTCTCTTTACTAGGAGAAGCAGCCTCTCGGTTTGTAAGAAGCATTGCCCTTCAATTACATTTAATCTGGACCGCAGGACTTCAGCCTCTCGCTGCAGAGACAGGGTCAATATGGAGACCGGCAGCAGAGATGGCTCTGTGACTGACTGATAGTCAAGTTCTATGCCAGGCCCTTTGGTTTTGCTTTAAATCCCTCTTATAAAACAGAGTAATGAATGCATCCTAATGCTCTTTTCTGCATTTAAAACCTTTCAAAACCCATTGGAACACCTTTAAACGACCATGTGGATTGAGTCTTGTTTTCACTCTGCTTTCATGTTTCCAAGTCTCCAATGAACCTCATTACAAACACTTTCCAAATCAAAGTGCAGAGCCTCGCCGCAAGGTTGCGGGCCAGGGCATTCCTCTTTTTTAATCAGGGATAACTAGCTTTAATCGTTAGCACTTGTTCAGGGCACATCTTCAGACGAGCCATGCCAAAAATCACAGCCCTGCCAGCCCCGTGCATCAGTGTTTGTTGGGCAAATTGCTTTTACCACTCTGGAAGATTTCCAGAAGTCATGCAGGAAAAGGAAAGAAATACAGAAGACTTCTTTAAGAGCTTTGCTGCTCCTGTTTCACCGACAGCGTGTGCGTTGTGTGGACCGCTCTGGGCTCAGGTCTATAGCGGTCCGTCAGTATTAGCAGCTGTAAGAGCAATGCCCTCAGATCCTCCATACTGTCTGTGTGATTACCAGTCATTGTTAGCCAAATTGCTGCACTGGCCCCTCACTGATTAGGGACACGGATGACTATAGGACATTGATAGGAGTGTGGGGCATAACCACATTCTAAAGAAGCCTTGGAGAATTAATATTTTATGTTGTTGCACATAATAAATACTAACACTACAACACAGCCCTTTTTGCTTTGTTGTTTCTGACACAAAAAGTGTCCTTTTTTAGCCATTTGGCGTCATATTTAGACCCCCTTATTTGGTACTCTTAGCCTCAGCTAGTGTTGCTCTGGGTCGGGATGTAAGTTCAACTGACATGTAGCACAAGAACGGAACAGTTAGGTATAGGAAAATACAGTGGGTGGATTAATAAAATGTACGTTTCAGTGACTAGTGGTTCAAGAACGGGACACAAACCCCGGTCTACAGGGTGAAAGTCTGGTGCTGTACTCGAGACCGTTGTCTCTCTTCATACTACGTCATTTTACAGCCTCCAAACACCATTCATGAACATTCATCATTCGTCCAGTGGTTTCAAAAGCTAAAAATGTCCAGTGTTCCCTGATGCCTCGTGCTGAAACACTACAGCAAGACAGAACATTGATATTGGAGAATGCTATCATAATACATTATTATAATATTGCAAAATGAGACATTCAATTGTCACAATATGATTATATATCTGATCTGAGCAGACATTCAATGGCAACATTCTGTGCTCTTTTGCAGCTTTTAATACTATGCTGTAGTTTTCTTGTGAAAAAGTTACATACGATGCTGAAATGTAAAACATAATATAATGTAATATAATCATCCAATTGGATAATAGCCTGCATCCACGACGTACCACCTGATTTAACTCTTTTCCGCCAGATGTCTGTTACCTTCCTGTTATTTAGTGTTGGCTTTATAAACTCTGGTGGATTTCTGAGGACTATGTTACCTGGTCCTCAGATCTCTGCTGTGTAAATCCAGACAGCTAGCTAGACTATCTTTCCAATCTGAGGACTATGGTTACCTGGTCCTCAGATCTCTGCAGGGTAAATCCAATTGGAGTTTTCGGCTGCACGACTAAAACTACTTTTCAACGTTCACATGTTCCACCAAAACAAGTTCCTCCCTGAGGCTATTTAAAAGAGGCACCGTGGCACTTATCTCCGGCCAAGACGTTTGTGATTGGTTTAAAGAAATGCCGATAAACCAAAACAAAAAACCAGAAAAAGATTTTTCTCCCATCCCAAAATGCTGTGTGGACTAGCTAAACCTTTCTATGCAGCGCTGTGGAGGAAGGTCTGGCAATGTGAGACCAGTAGGAACATCACTGTAAGGGACACTGGACTGCTAGCAGAGAGCTCCCCTAACTGGTGAACGAGATTAACCCTTCTATGACGGATAGCCGTAACAAGCACAACACTACTGGTGAATCGTATTTTTTAATATAGAACTCCTTTCAATTTCTATCACCAGCTTTAACCTTTAGCTGAACAGAACGTTGTGTGTGTGTGTGTTTCTGTAGCATTCCACGCATGGCCTGCTTCTTTTTCAAAAGAACAGCAGGTATGCATATTGTCTATGAACATGCATTTCATGTAACCTATTGCAACTGGTATTACAAAGAGAAGTATGGATGCAGAGCGGCCACAGAAGTCATACAGTGAACAGAATAACCTCGCTGTGTGACACAAGGACAACACGAGAGCAGTCACGGCCTTGGAATTTGGGTCTGGGTCTGACAGGCCAGAGATAGATAAGGGAGAAACCGCTTCACCTTGTCTGTGACATTTATCAGCAAGGCTAATCAATGTGATTAAACCTCAACATTGGAGCGGCGAGGAAGGGAAATGGACCCACATTTCAGCCAAGCTATTATGAGCGCACATGTGCACAAAAGGTGCACAGGAGGGAGGAGACAACCTGCTATCTTGTTTTTCATGCTGAATTTTTAATTTCCTGATCAACATAGTCTCTGGGGTGAGATTTCGAACTAAACTGGTAACCTGTTTTGCAGTTTGGGAGCTCGGCAAAGATCTGGATCTCCATATGGCTGTATTAACTCCGGGGCAGATGTTTTCCTTCATGGCTGAGTAACTCCGATAAATCAAATGCTGACACTACATCAGGCCGTTGTGTCTGAGAGTGTGGAGAAGTGTGTGTTGCAGTGGTGTAGCGTTGCTGGACGTGATGGCACAGACATGGAAGAGTTGTCAGAATATCTGACGGATGCACAGTTCAGCATAGTCTGCTTTGTTGCTTTTATCTATTGTTCTTAGTAAATCAATTCCATGTGTTTTCATAACCCGGTGTCACGGCAGTTTGTAAAATGGTCACGTCATTTTGACATGATTTTCTCAACAGCCACTGGGACACAATCCGTGGTCTCTGGGGGACGCAACGGGGAAACACCGGTCACCTGTCTCCTGTGTGGTTTGACCCATCCACCATCCCAACCCTTACCTCCTTACTCCGATTTTTTGTTTTTTCACACCACTCACCTTCCTTAATCGTGCTGTTATCACAAAAGATGCTTCCTATTGAAATACATTAGTTTAAAATTTGTGCTCACCACCAAAAACATAACAAGAAAATGGTGTCGTTGTACAAAGATCCAAAGATTAAATAATGTCAACATTTTACAAACTGCCATGAGACTAGGCTGGTTTAAATGAAACCAAAAACAATGGGTGGGATGAGAGTGCATCAATGCATCCTTTTTTTAAAGGTTTGCATTTTAAAGCTTTAACTAAGGAAAAGCAAAATACCCACATGTACCCGCATTCTCCTCTGATCAATGAGCTACACAGGCAATGCGTTTCAGTTTGTGTCTCAACTTTTCGACTTAAATCTTGTTGTAATGTTCCTACGTCTATGAGTAAATGTGTGTTGCATGCTTATATACATGCATCCATATGTTTCTGTCTTTGTGACAGAAACATATGGATGAAACTTGTTTTCTTTTTAAGTGTTGCAAAAATGAAATAAACTTAAAGTTATTACAAGTTGTACCCGGTGGAGAGCCGCAAAAGCAGATGCAGAAGTGCCGTTGACCCTGTTACGAGTTGATGAACCACTGAAACGATGATGGAAACATTATTTTAAGGTACAAAAGTGTGTCGCTTTAATGTGAAAGATGTCACGTACGGGGCATGTGTCAGCTCATTGTTTTGTCATACGTCATTTTACATTTAACAACTTCACTTTCTTTGGTTCAGTTTCACTGTTCTCATGTGTTGTCCTAACAAAAGCTCTGATTGACCCTCTGTGAGCTAGCGGCCCAGCGGGGGAATGCAGGGCTCTAGTCAAGTCCACCTTCGGCGAATCCAAGGCATGTCTCGGACCAGGACAAGTCGAGAGAGAGTCAATACTGAGACAGAAAAAAAGAATCCTGTTCAAGAACACTGAGTTACCTGTTCATAATTAATGAGAAATGAGAGACAGTATCTCTTCGATTATACAATTATTATTTTTGCTTTGTTATTTGTAATAATCAAAATGCCAGTGCAGACTAACATACTATAGGATAAAATTAGGCCAAATTATTTACTTGAAATATGAAACATGAAATGGAACTGTGACATTGTGTCTGTGGCCAAAATGACAATGATTGGTACCTGATTGGTGGTCCATCCTGATTGGTGGTCCATCCTGATTGGTGGTCCATTATGGGAGCTGGGTTGGGAAATGAAGGGTCGCCGGGTCAAGTCCCGCTGGCCAATGTGCTATTGTGCAAGACACCAAACCCCCCCTACCCGCCAATGGAGTCTTTTCATCCATTCCTGCCCCCTCACTATGACATTTCTCCATTAGTGCATGTAGAAGACCAATACCAATGCTTTTAGATGGATGTTGAATTAAACTAATAGCTGTGTTTTGAATGTAGCCCTGGTGTAAATCTAAGGTATTTAAACCGGTTAGGTTCTACAAGTATGTGTAGGAAACAAAAATGTTAGTAGTGCAATTAAACCTTTAATTCTAAATGAAACATTATGTAAGTTTTGCCAACTGTTAAAAGCTAGGAGTCAATATACATTATTCAAAATGGGTTTAAACATTAACAGTGGTGTAAACTGAATAATATTTACACCTATTGTGCCTTTATTTTCAAGTGATTTTTTTGAAGTCTCTTTTATATAGACCTTAGTGGTCCCCTGATACTGTATCTGAAGTCTCTTTTATGTAGACCTTAGTGGTCCCCTAATACTGTATCTGAAGTCTTTTTTATATAGACCTTAGTGGTCCCCTAATACTGTAGCTGAAGTCTCTTTTATATAGACCTTAGTGGTCCTTAATACTGTATCTGAAGTCTTTTTTATATAGACCTTAGTGGTCCCCTAATACTGTTTCTGAAGTCTCTTTTATATAGACCTTAGTGGTCCCTAATACTGTATCAGAAGTCTTTTTTATATAGACCTTAGTGGTCCCCTAATACTGTTTCTGAAGTCTCTTTTATATAGACCTTAGTGGTCCCTCATACTGTATCTGAAGTCTCTTTTATATAGACCTTAGTGGTCCCCTAATACTGTATCTGAAGTCTCTTTTATATAGACCTTAGTGGTCCCCTAATACTGTAGCGGAAGTCTCTTTCATATAGACCTTAGTAGTCTCTCTCTCTCTACAGCCACTAGAGCCAGTCCCACAATGAGCTTTCCTCAGTATGTGCCATTTCTGAGTCTTTAGCTTCTTTCATTATGTTACAAAGAGCCATCATGCCTTTAACTGTCCACTCGTTATGCCATCTAATTTATTAGGAGTAAAGTCTTTGTGATCATAGTTGTTTTGTATTCTATTTATGTTGAATCCTATCATTTCTGACACAGCCTAATTTCTCCACGAGGATCAGTAACGCTTCATCTCATTTGCATATAGACATTTGGTGGATGCTTTTATCAAAGCCGCCTTTTAATTTCCATATATGAGTGCGTACATTTTTGGCATGAAACCTGCGGTAACCTTGTAGTTCAAGCCAGGCCACATTAGCCTGTTGCTAAACTCTTTGCTGATTTATGCCCATGTTCTTAATTATGCTTAATTTGGGATCTGAGTGAGGGAAAATGAGCAGCCTGGAAAACTCTTTAGATTCTGATGGTGCAGCAGGCAGACAGGAGGAGTTATCCAACAGGTGGAAGTGAGATGGAACAGTAAACAGGGATCCCGCAGAGACCGCCTGAGGCTGGCTGGAGTTCTTCAACACTAAATGCCCAGATTGGGAGGATTTTACAGAGGAGATGGAAACCGGGGCTCAACTTTGTTTGACTGCATCTCATGTTGTTTTGCATCCAGTTATATATAAATAATGGGATTTTTCCAGAGGTGTCAAAAGTATTCACATGTATTACTCAGGTAGAAGTATTGGTACTTGGGTTTAAAAAAGACTTTAGAAGTTGAAGTATCAAGCTTTTTACTCAAGTAAAAGTGTAAAAGTACAGGTACGGCCAGGGATGTAGAAGGGTTGGCCGGTCTTCCTGGTTACCAACCTCCTGGTCCAGGTACAACCAGGGATGTAGAAGGGTTGGCCGGTCTTCCTGGCTACCAACCTCCTGGTCAAGGTACGAACAGGGATGTTGAAGGGTTGACCGGTCTTCTTGGCTACCAATCTCCTGGTCAAGTTACGACCAGGGATGTAGAAGTGTTGACCGGTCTTCTTGGCTACCAACCTCGTGGTCAAGGTACGAACAGGGATGTTGAAGGGTTGACCGGTCTTCTTGGCTACCAACCTCCTGGTCAAGTTACGACCAGGGATGTAGAAGGGTTGACCGGTCTTCTTGGCTACCAACCTCCTGGTCCAGGTACGGCCAGGGATGTAGAAGGGTTGGCTGGTCTTCCTGGCTACCAACCTCCTGGTCAAGGTACGAACAGGGATGTTGAAGGGTTAGCCGGTTTTTCTGGCTACCAACCTCCTCGGTGGTGCTTGGTTGGGACATTTCCCTCGAGTTCTCTTTAGTCTCAGCCTATAGGACATCTTCGTACTATGCTACATACGTCTGCTATTTCCTTGCTGGAGTGTGACGTGATTTGTGGCATGTGCAGGTGCTATGGATCGCGTACAAACTAATAGGGTGTCAGAATGGTATATGTTTATACTTCTCATCCAACCACAATCAAATTCACTATATCCGGGTGGCGCGATTTGTCTGGATAGGTATTTGTTTTTTGGGGTTTCTTTCGAAACAATGACAAGCCGGAATGAAAACAAGCTGAACTAAAATAGAAGTAAGTAGGCTATTTTTTTAAATGTAAGAAGTACAAAGTAGAGATATTTGCGTGAAAGTGTAAGGAGTAGAAGTAGAAAGTCTGCTGTAAAATACTTTACTCCAGTAAAGTATAGATATTCACCTGGTGTATCATCTGTTGCTCGTTCCCTCCTGTATTTAACCTCTTTGTCCTTTTGTCTCTTGTCAGATTGTTTTTTAGGTTCCAGTCAGTGTGTTCTACATTTGCGTGTTTCCTGTGATCAGTTTTTCTAGTGCCTATCTTCTTGTTTTTGGTTTTCTTTTTTCCTTGGACCATTTTGATTTGGGCTTGCTTTTCCTGGATCCTTTGTTTGTTGGACTCTTTTTGTTAATTAACCCTTGTTGAAACTCTCTCCTGCCCGCCTGCCTGTCTCTGGTCCTCTAGTCCCTACACCGTCACAAAAACAAGCTACAATGTAAGATAATAGGGCAATTGTGCAGCTTGTACTTACCTAACCAAAAGTGCTCATTTTGTATTCATGAAGGGGGAAAAGAGGAGCTGCAGCAATGTGCAGTAGAACAGAAATCTGTTTTTAGAAAATTAAACCATGAAAACCTATTCAGGTACAACCTTTAAACACAAGACAGACTTTTAGTTAACGTACTAATACCACACTGTAAAATTACTTTGTTACATGTAAAAGTCCTGCGTTGCATTTTTTAAGTAAAAGTCTAACTAGTATCAAGAAAGTGTTCTCAATGTATTAAAAGTAAAAGTACTCGATGCAGAACAATCCTTCCGTTGTAGAAAGTGTAAAGGATCCAACCAGCTGTGTGTTTAATGACATCATCATCTCAGCTGTATATTGTTGCTAGGTTACTTTATTATAAAAAAGTTTTAAAAAACTGCGTATTATGGAAACTACATGTTGTGTGTGCAGAAATCTTAATGTGTAAAGTAACTAGTAACTAAAGCTGTCAGATGAATGTAGTGGAGTAACTAAAGTAACTAGTAACTAAAGTAACTGGTAACTAAAGTAACTAGTAACTAGTAACTAAAGGGGTCAGATGAATGTAGTGGAGTAACTAAAGTAACTAGTAACTAGAGTAACTAGTAACCAAAGCTTTCAAAGAGTAAAAAGTAGAATATTTCTCTCTGAAATGTAGCGGAGTAGAATTAGAAAGTGGCATGAAAAGAAAAAGACTCAAAGTACAAGTATCTCAACATTTTTACTTAAGCTCAGTACTCGAGTAAATGTACTTAGTTACATTGCCCCACTGATATTAGGAAAGCTGAAGGAATGCCATTCATAAGAGCAAATAAAGTGCACCTCAGCAGGTTACGTGAATGCACTCCTTAACTATTTATTGACTTTGATCTTTTTTATCTTTTACTTATTGACTTGTTCTATATCAATTGCATTACTATATGCTTTGTAGCACTTTGAGATTGCTGAAATGTAAAGTGCAAGACAAATAAAATGTATTTTTATGATGACGCTCGGCTTTGGTGAGAAGAGTTCTCTCTGTGTTAGAACAACATATTCTACAGTAAAGACACCACAGCAGTTGCTTCTGACAGCTGATGCCAAACATGAATCATCATGTTTGAAATGCTGTTATACTTTAATACCGACTTTTAATCCCTGGTGACGCTGCAGTGCTGTTTCTCCTCCCTCTTTAAATTCCATTTTAGCAAAAAAAGACATTTCCCAGGCAATTCAAATCCTCCCATAATTCCGACTCCCCGGTGTACCATCCCCTGATGTAACTATTGCCCAGACAATGCTTTTGCCTATTTATCACCCGTAATGACGAACCAAAATACTAAATGGTGATATAAAATAAAAAAATAAAAAATAAAAAAAAATATGACAGCGTGATTGATGTCGGATCCCCTGCAAGCTGGAACGCCGGGGAGCAGAATAAATGAACGGCAGAGATTCCCTTCTGGGCAGAAGCACAGAGGGAAGAAATCTAAAGTACTTTAATGTCTCTGTCTCCATTTTTCACTAACATCCAGATATGCGCGCACACGCACACACACCACACACACACCTCTGCCTTATCCCACACTCTTTTTCCCTCTCTGTAAAACTTCAGACTTTTATGTCTGTGCTCGTCAATTGATTTGCAAGCCAAATTCATTCCTCGCCCTTACATTGTGCTGTAGAGTTGGACACCCCCCCCCCATGAAACGCCACAAGCTGCACATGCAAGCGGCTCCAGTAACGCTGTTGGCAGACATCTGGAAATGTTTTGGCCCCGTGCTGGAGGTCACTGTCTGGACCAATACAGACCATACTTCAGCCTTTGCAATGTGACAAGCCTTCATATATCTCGCCGACCTCGGGTACTGTATGGAAACACCCCCCCCCCCCCCCCCCCCCCCCCCCCCCCCTGCAATCTAATTTACACACCACACACAACTCTTTACCTCCCCCTCGCTTCTCTCTTTCCTCTCTGCTCATTCGTACGCTCTAAGGATTATCTGTGTATTAAAAGTTGTATGTCCGTGTATTTTAACAGAAAATGTCTATAGAATGTGATTCTCCGTTGTATTTATTATTTTTTGAGGTTTACATTTTGGGAATTGTATAATTTGTGCTCTGACCACGGAGGTTGGTTTTGGGAGATTAAAGAAGCCCATGTTGTCACCTTTTTTTTTTTTTACATTTTTGAAGTATTTATCCTATGTCGCTATTCTTCTTTTGATCTTTTTGTTGTCGCTTTTTGTTGTCGCTTTTTGTTGTCGCTTTTTTGAATTTTCTTTTACCATTTTCAGACATTTACTAACTGAGCAGCGTTGTATGACATAATAAGATATAGGCCTAAGAAAAAAAAAATTGTATTTTAACCGTAGCTCCCAAGAACTTTTTTTGTATTTGATTTGTTCGTTTTTGATTATCTCTTAGAATGTACCTACCTCATCCTCTGTTCTGATCCCAAACCCTACCTTCTTCTTCTTCTTCTTCTTCTTCTTCTTCTTCACCCCTGCACCAATCTGTGTAAGACAGTACATTTTTTTTGTCACTCCGCTCTTAAATCCACATGAGGCCACACATTCTCACTCCCATCACGTAAAATACGGATGCTTGGTCAGGTGTTTTTTTTATTTATTGATGATAAAATTCTCCTTTAACATCCTATAACACATGTGGTCTGGACTGTTGGCGTCCCTTTTGACAGTTGGCTTGTGGGTGGGCTTATGGTTCCATGACACATGCGATAGCAGGACGGTTAAGGACACACGCGGGACACAAGCCCCGCTCTCCTGGGTAAAAGTCCTGTGTTTGACCCATCCTCCCGTCCACCCAGATGATATAAGTCAGAGTAAGGGCCGAGATCAAACGGGATCCAGATCATTCCAATCATACCTCCAGTGTTAGTCTCCCACCAAGGATGGGACCAGGGGAGGAGGAAATAGGTCAGAGAGGACAATCCACACACACACACATACATGCATACATACATACATACATACACACATACTTACATACATACACACACACATACATACATACATACATACATACACACACATACATACATACATACATACATACATACATAAACACATACATTCATACATACATACATACACACCTGGACTTATATACCTGGTCACTTTGACTCAACACTGACACTTTTGACTGATAATTTATGGTTAATGTCTTTTTATTGATGAATGTTCTTGTTGTTATTATTATTATTATTAATGTCATTTTTGTTATCTTTATACTGTCTTTTTTTCTTGCTCAAACGGATGCTCGACATTTTAATTTCTTTGCGGGAGTCATCCCAAATGGATTATTAAAGAGAAGTATAAGTCTATTATGTCATACAAACACTGCCTATTAAACCAGCTTTTATGTATTGTGTTTTGTTTTGTACCACATTGTGAATCATCACCCAGAACTGAGCCATATGTAATATTTTATTACATATGTGTGCAGCGTAACATCTGTAAACCTGTTTTTATACATATTGTTATGTTTTTACATGTAACATTTGTTGTTTATACAGCACATGAATCTCTTCTATCTTTCACATTTAAACGTTATGGCTGTCATTTTCTGTTATTGTCATGAAAAATACAAAACAAGCAATATTTTAGTTTTTTAATAGGGTTACACATATTTAAAAAGGCTAATCACAATCGTCTTGGGTGGTGCTAAGCGCCGGACGGAGCCACGGTGCCTCTGCTAAATAGTCTTGGGAATGAAGTCTTGGTGGAACAAAAGTAGTTTAACCTCCTATTTCCACCGGATGAATAACGATTGCAGATCCGCTCCAGAACGGCGGTGGAGTCATCAGGTTTCCATTAAAGTCAATGTGCGTATTTCCACTGTCTGCTGAACGGCTGCCTTCCAACTCCGCATAGGAAGTGGAGCACCAAAACAAAACCTTCTGTTAATTTAAAAAAAAAATAGAATATGCTCACGGCGGACCACATCTCCCTGCACTACACCTTGAAAACAGCACAGAGTTGTTTCCTCTTTACTTTTCTGGATGGAAACTAACTGTTGGTGGTTTTGTGGTTCTATTCTACGTGATCTCGCGAGATCTCGTGGGTCCGGGAGACTTCAGCTGTCAGTCGTGGCCGCAGCTGTTTGCAACAAATCCGGACCTGGTGGGTGTTGACGGACAACGGAGCACGGAGCCAACATGCAGCCGTTCAGCAACCGGTGGAAATTAGGGGTTAGTCATCAACAGAGAACACCGATTAGACAGTCTAGCTAGCTGTCTGGATTTACCCTGCAGAGATCTGAGGACCAGGTAACCATAGTCCTCAGATTAGACAGATAGTCTAGCTAGCTGTCTGGATTTACCCTGCAGAGATCTGAGGACCAGGTAACCATAGTCCTCAGAAATTCACCAGAGGTTAGAACGCCAACACAAAGAAAGTGGAAGGGGACAGAAAGATTTTTTTTTTACCCCCCATAGTGCGTCAAAACTCAAGATGAAATTACCCGAGTACTCAAACACAAACAAGCTGAATTTAGCAGATTTACCAACTTTGAGACTCCGAAATTCCCAAAGAAGCAGAGAGTTTTCATATTTAGCTGTTTGGTAGCCTCCTTAAAAAATGTAATCATAGTTTTAAATGATTTTGCTTAATTCTTTGATGACTGAGGAACCTTTTTTGGTGCTTTATGTGGACCAAACGGTAAATAAGAAAGCTATATGAGACCTGCAATAACATAGTCCAAAATATTTAACGTTTTTTTTTTTATAAAAGGCATGCCCTTAATGTAATTTACATTTTGCCAGTGTGGCCCTTAGTGAAGTTGAGTTTGACGCCCCTGTATTATAGCTACTCTGACCACCTTTAGACTGCCTCTGGGCCCCTGGCCGGCTTGTCTTTGTCCTTCATGGCTTCCCTCATCGCCCCTCCCCCCCCTCTAGTTTTCCCCTTCACTCCTCTGAAAGCGAGCAATGTCATATTTTAAGAGGCCGTTTACACTAAGCTATTTATCTGCACATCCTCGGAGGAGCTAGGCAGGGTGGCATCAGAGATTAGCGGGGGGAGGCAGATGTATT
The DNA here is from genome assembly GCF_008692095.1 of Etheostoma spectabile. Classification (NCBI taxonomy): domain Eukaryota; kingdom Metazoa; phylum Chordata; class Actinopteri; order Perciformes; family Percidae; genus Etheostoma; species Etheostoma spectabile. The sequence continues at coordinate 22,005,507 of NC_045743.1, read as the reverse complement.
TATTTGGCTGTAACAGCGTGTGGAAAGCCAGAACGTTGGTGGCACCGCCCATCGGCAAAAAAACACTGACCTTGTGTGAAAGAGAAGTGTGTTTGTGTCCCAGATGCTAACCTTCGGCGCTGAAGTCAACCTGAAAAAGCTCATTCTGTCACATTAGAGCCGGGCGATATGGAGAAAATCAAATCTCACAATATTTTAGACCAAATACATCACTATTGCGGCAACATCATAGGCTTGACTTTTGGTGCTGTCCCAAACATTTACACAATGTGATTTGTCATGAGAAATCATCAGTTATGGGGATACAATAACTAAATGGTTAAAGATAAATAGGCCTGGGTCGAGTCCAACCTGCGGCCTATTGCTGCATGTCATTCCCCCTCTCTCTCATTTCATGTCTTCGGTTGTAAATATTAAATGTCCCAAAAATGACAAACCGTCCTGAAAATTGTGTAGTGAGTTCAGAAAATGACATCACTTTACTGTAATAACCTGGAAAAGAGACCACTTTTGTTATATTGTGATATGCAAAATCTAACATCGATGTCACCTGTAGTTGCAACATCCCATTCATGTATTTATTCTGCACTTTCTGTTGGAATGACAAAACACATGTGTTCCATGTAGACAAAGACGGAGAGACGGAGACAGGGTGAGCCATAGAGCGGATGTGAGAGACCTCCAAACTATTTCCCTCAGCTGTTGGTGGAACAGACATATTTTTCAGGATGTAGCCGCATGTGGGCCCAGGCTCTGTTTGTCCAGGATGACACCCTTCACATCCATTCATCAATGTCACGGCAGACCTCCACTGACCTTGGGTTTCTGCCTGTGTGTGTGCGTGTGAGTTTTCCTCTGTGTGTGTGTGTGTGTGCGTAAAGACAGGTTTGAAGTAAGTGATGGAATGCAATGTTCTCGGTTCTTGGGTGGTGTTTTAAATTGTTTTTATTACTGGTATGGTTTTGGTATTTTGTTCCAAATTATTTTGATATTTTGGTAAACTGTTTCTCTTTTTTGTATTTTGATCTGTTTTATTTTGAAAGTCTGGTTTTCTGTCTTGTCGTATGTTGTTTTACTTCCTGTCTTTTGGTTTTCCCGCCCCTGTGATTACCTGATGTTGTCCACCTGTTTCCCAGCCCTTGTGTCACCTGCCTCTTGTTACCTGGTTACCCTCTGTAGATAGTCTTTGTCTTCCCCTTGTCCTGCGTCAGATCATTACTTGCAGTTCAGTTTATTCTCATTTAGCTCTGTCAGTGGATTGCTTACCTCTGTTCTGTAGTTTGACTGTTCCTGTTTTTTGGATTTTTCCATCAAACCTTTGAACGATCCACTGCCTGCTGTCACTGCAATTGGGTCCAGGTGATGAAATATTACAAGAAGATAGGACAGTTGGGTGATTTTGGTGATAGAACCTGCCGAGATTTAAGCATATAGTCTTGCATTGCCAGACCTTCCTCCACAGTGCTGTGGGTAGTCCACACAGAATCCTGGCATGGGTGAAAAACATTATCTGGTTTATAGACATTTCTTTGAACCAATAACAATCATCTTGTCGGTGCCTCTGCTAAATAGTCTCAGGAAGGAACGTGTTTTGGTGGAACATGTTTATATTTAGAATTAGTTTTAAATTTAAATTAGTTTTTAAATCCCATTGGACAGGTAGTCTAGCTAGCTGTCTGGATTTACCCTGCAGAGAGCTGAGGACCAGGTAACCATAGTCCTCAGATTGGACAGATAGTCTAGCTAACTGTTTGAATTTACCCTGCAGAGATCTGAGGACCAGGTAACCATAGTCCTTAGAAATCCATCGGAATTTATAAAGCCAACTCAGCCATCATTGGATGATTATATTACATTATATTATGTTCTAAATTTCAGCATTGTATTAAACTTTTTCACAAGAAAACCTGTCTATAGCAGAATATTAAAAACTGCAAAAGAGCACAGAAAGTTGGCTACTAGGATGGCTACTGTACTGAGTAATGATGAAGAAAAGAGGGAGGGCGGCCGAGGTAGGAAGGATAATAAGTAATGAACCAGTGATGAAAACGGGGTATGTGGGTGTTGCTCAACTTGTGGGGTTGGAAAGTGACCATGTAACCCCTAGATTCCCGTCCAAGATCACAGCCACTCAAGACAATGCTTGTGATTCCACCCACTGCAACCTGCTCTGATCCACTGATACGCACCAGGTCTATGTTTGAAGCGTTTTAATGGGGGTGTGCAACAGACTAGGCCGTAAGCAGGGAAGGGTTAGAGGACCTGGTCAATTATCAAAATAAACTCTGTGAAGAATCCTGATCATAAATCACTGTACTATTTTAACTAAACCACAGCCACAAATCTTTGATCCATGTCTTTCATAACTGGACTTCATGGAAGAAACCATTTAACTATGTACTGTAGACAACATACTGTGATGGTTCAAGCTCAAATATCCAGGCAAAACGCGTCTCTTCTAATACGCTCCAAGTGTTGTATGACGCATAACGGACTACAGAAATGAACCACGGCACAGCTGGCACTGGGGGAATGCTGTGGTAAGGCCCCTTTCCAGCATGCCGGGGAGGGGGTGGGGGCGAAACATAGGGCTCGGGGTTGGCAGCAGAGAGCAGGACAGCAGAGTCCACTCAGTCAAACACATCCTCACTCTCCCATCGCGTACAATACGGATGCCTGGCCATGTGCCTTTGGCGTTTCTTAGTCACGTCAGAAGTCTCGTCAGCGTTCTGGGTCGGGACGTACGTTTATAACAGACATGCGGCACAAGAACGGGACAGTTAGGTTTAGGAAAGGATGGTAGGGGGGTGGGTGGGGTTAAAAGTGTAAGTTTCAGTGACTCCTGGGTGAAAGTCCTGTGTTGTTTGACCCATCCGCCTCAACCAACCTCCTTACATGGCATTTAGGTCTTTCGTACTACTCTTCTGTTGTCTCTCTTAATTCTACGTCGTCTTCTACGTCATCGAGCTGCTGCTCTGCCCGGCGCGTTCCATACAGACGCTAAAGGCTGATTTTAGCTTCCGTATCTGACGCTGAGAGACACTGACCAAGTGTCAGTATTTCACGAGTTGGGAGTGAGAACGGGTTGAATCATCAATGGATTTTCTTATTTTTCACGTCGCAGACTCACTGAGGTCTTGGTCCCTTGTCTTGTGTCGGTCTGTTTGTGTGGGTTTTTTGTGTGTCTGTGCGTGCATGTGTGGTTTTGTCTCCCTCCCTCCCAGCTTTCTTCTCTGTGGTTTTTGGCTCTGGGAGGCGTTCAATTGTCTCAGTGTATTGTTTGAAATTGTTTGTTTGTATATCTAGAACAACAAAAAAATTGATAAAAAATGGATTTTCTTTAAAGGATATGAGGACGTCTAAGTGGACCAATCAATGGCGACGAGAAGAGAAGCATCTCTAAAGTGATGGGTCTTTATCTACTCATTTAGCCAAGCAAGAGGTAGTGACACGGGGGTGTTCATCACCTTGAAGGAGGTGTGAACCCGGACCAGGTCTGGTCCCTGTGATTGAGAGCCAGACATAGCCAGACATTTGTTATTCGAACATCTTAATGATTTCACCTTTTAAGCCACACAAGACTGCAGTCCCTCTAGGTGCCCAGGTGACGGATGGCTGGCCCGGGCGGGGGTCCCTCCTTCTGGAAGTTATAGATGGACACCTTGTCTGAGACACCCACACACAGTCACATACACAAGGAGAAAAAGGCAATTAGGGCCAGTACGGAGGGGAAAAAAAGCTTGATGATGATAGAGTTTTAAGTTCCACGACTTGTGTCCTGAACATTTCCCTGCACAAAGGGACACGCTGTTTTTTTTCCAAGGGCAATCATGAGGAAGATAAATTAGACTTATGAATTTCACCAGAACTCAGTTCATTTCAAGAATAGGAGGCATTTGATTCTACATGTATATAATGTAGATCATAGACACATGTGGTTTACATGTATGGATATACATATTAGGGGTTCCTATGTTTTTGTTTAAGTGACCAATGAGAACAACAATCTTGGAAATTTGTCCAGTATTAAGCATGAACACTGTAACAGCCACAGGCCGCGCTGCAATCTAACCCTATGGGAGAAATATGCAACGACAAATTGGGCCACTGACAGGCTCAGACTATTATTTTATGGGTCACTACAGAGATAGACCTTTTTAAAACCTCTTTGAGACCTTTCTGTTTTACCAGAAACAGCTCTGAGATTGCCAGCGCTAAACCCACCAGACTCCATTTAAAAAACTATACTTTTATTGTGTGTAAAGCCAACATATTTTTATATGTAAATTGGTAAATTACTGGTTTATTTCAACCAGAACTAGAGTTGTGATGGTTGCAAAAGTAGAAAGATGACCCAAAACAGCTTTGCATAGTTTTATTTGTTTCTTTCGACTTTGTATAAAGTGTATTTTACGATGCTAAAATTACTGTTTTTTTACATGGTTTCTGGTGGGTTTAGCAAACGCAATTTTGCTGTTGTTTTTATGTTTAAAAAAGGATTTTACTCTTTAACAGAAAGGTTGATCTCCTTAGAAATCCTTTTTATAATGTTGTCAGACATTTAGAATAACAATCTGAGCCTGTCAGTAGCAAAATAAGCACTTTTGTGAAGGTAAATACAACCTTGACAATTGCCCTACTAACTTACATTCATAGCTTGTTCAGCTGTTGCCGACTGCAGCGGTCTTACTTAATTCTGGACCAATGAAGATTGTTCTTCTCCTCCGTCACTTAGACACAAAAACAAAGGGAAATAGGGTCCAGGTTGAAGAAAAACAATGTTTACCCTTAAAGAATCGAATATGTGAAAAAGAGATTCATGATTTTTTTAGAATTCCCTTCAGCTATCCTAAAATATCGTGGTAGCATTTTCAGCAGTCTCTGGACTCACTAGTGCCCATAAGAAAACTGAAGTGGAACTGACTAGAATTCAAAGTGCCAAAAGTTTGCTTTGTTCAATTAAATTAGACATCCTGATTATTTTGATAATCAAAACTTCTCTTGAAGAGGCTATCGTGGATGTTTCCATCAGTGGGCTGTCCTTTGAGAGCATCTCTCTCCTTCTTCTTTCCACTCCTCTCATTTCTCCGGGTATCTGTGCGGAATTGAGAGCCTTTGGAATGAAGACAGACACATTGGATGAGCCTGCTAGATTAAGAGTCCCAGCCCGCAAAACAAATTAAAGGACTTTGTGTCTTGATCAATCTTGATTGAATTTTTAATCTTTGAAGTCTATCAGCAGAACATCTAGTGATAGTCCACCACAAAAAAACTTTAGATATCAAATTATATTAAAGTTATTATGATATGTGTGGAATTTAAAGAATGTAGAAACAACAATGTCATCAAATAAACGTGCAAAAAACCAAGTTCAACAAAAACGTCACTTTGCCGAGAAAAGTTGTAACTCAAGAGGAGGGAAATGAAATGCCGTGATGAAGTTTTGAGCCCCCTGGGGGCGTAAATCACGCTGGTGCTGACCTGTATATTAGCTCTTTATGCTGTGTTTACGACCATAGACAAATCAGTTAGCCCGCAGGATATTTACACCCGGTCCCTGACAGCCTTTCTTAGCTTCAGTGGTGCTTAAGATCACTGCATGATGGTTAACCCTTCTCGCCCCACCCCGACTCACCCACACACACACACACACACACACTCTCTCCCTGGGTCCAGTTATTTATGGTATGGGTGTACAGCCACCTTCCGTCCAATTAAACCTGAGTGCTGGCTTTGTGCAGCCCCCTGTTCATCATTTCCCTCACACGGGCTGTTAGAAGGAGGAGGGGGGGTGAATGTACTCTAACTTTCTCTCTGACCTGCTCTCTGGGGGTCTAGAGAGTCTGGTGGATTTCATCCTTCAAATATATTATTCCCATGACAGTGCAATTTGTAGAGTCTGAAGGCAGAGGGAATATCAAGCCGCATTATTCTCCTAGAGCAGGTATTGATTGTGAGAACAGTTCTCTTCCAGAGCAGGTTGTACTGCCTGTTAGGGTGAGTGTGTTGGGTGAGATTGTTGGGTGAGCCTGTTAGGTGAGATTGTTGGGTGAGTGTGTTGGGTGAACCTGTTGGGTGAGCCTGTTTGGTCCTAAATGTACAATAAGTAGGTTTCTCTCTCTGTGAGTCACTTAATTGAAACCATGGATGTAAAAAACAGACTTTTGATGACGCTGTAGAGTTCTGTGGGATCATGGGAGTTGTTGTCTTGATTGTTAACCACCACTGCAGACGAGTTCATCTATTAAATTGAGCGGCCGAAGAAAAATGCTGCATAACTTGTATTGAGTATAATTCTGTGACATTGTACAGTTTACGGTTTCTCTCGAGCGTATCATCTGGTGATTACCGTGTTTTGACGGAAGCTACAGTAACCAGGGGGGTCAAAGGTCATGTGACGCCACTGACTAGCCACCAAACGAAATGTCCTCTGTCAATGGTTAAAATGACAGACTCCAGACATTTTGGAGCAACCATGCTGTTGTCTTTCCAAATACAAGTCAATGTTAGTAATTCATAGTATCAAATCATAACAAGAGTTATCTCAGGGAACTTCACAGATTAGGTCCAGATAGCACTCTATAAATCACAAAAACCTCGGACATATCCAGGAGGACAGTCTCCAGCTGTGTCGCGTTCCAGTCGTGCCGTCACTCCGTCACACTCCTGTCAAGGTCCAGATGTCCAATGGAAGCACATCTTAAAGCAACCACACTGTAAATGATGAGGCTTGCATTATTCTAAATGTCTGTGCAGTCTGTAAAATCCCTGGAACGACCAAATCCAACAATGCCTAGGTTCATCTTTCAATACAATATGACTGAAGACGTGGCTCTTTAAAAACAGATCACAACTGTATTGAAAGTCATGAGATTATTTGGGGTTTTCAGCAGTGGATTATCACACATTTGAACAGTTTGTGTGACCATGGTGGAACATGTCGTCCCCTCTCTCTTGGTTCTACTGGAAATGTATATTTAAGCTGCTGATACCAAACAGATGGAGTAAATGACCCATGCAAAGACCTTCTGCTTTAATCCCATTGGTTTGGTTTTTATACAGACAATGATATTAGCAGATGTTTTTGTCCTGTACAGTACGGGTCTATTGGCTCTATTTGTACACCTCAGCTTATAAACACACACAAAAAAAAAATCTTTTTTACATAATGTCATAAACCTGTCAAAATCAACACTTTTTAATCAATATTTGTAACTTTTAATTATGTTTTTTGTCCCTTTTTTTCAATGTTACACTACGTTACACTAATTTATCAACTTTAGTTTTACAGTTAATTTATGGTCAATGAACCTCATTTATAGGAAATTGTACCTAATGTTTGAATTAGAAAAGCAGAAATAGGAATAAGGAATTATTAGGAATTATTTCAACTAAAATTGAAGCAATGGATGTTGATGGATAATCACAGACTGGAACATGTCAACTTTTACTCAATACTATTTCAAAACCACTTTTCAAATGCTATAAAATTGAATAAGACGCCCCAAAATGAATGAAAGTAGATATTTGTGTGGAATTAATCATGTTGTTTCGGGGAATTAAAAAGAACATTGTTATAGGAAAACGGGTCAATTTGACCCAAAGACAACATGGGGGTTAAATGCATCAGCAAATAATTTATAATTTATGTAAATTCTCCATTAATATAGGCTTCTACATGCATTCAGATGTGAATTTAACGGATCAGAGACACAAGGTTCTCCGGCAAAAACAAACCAACTAAACACAACTAAATGTAGTTCGTGGTATGGTTAACAAATACCTTCTCATCTGCAAGTCCCTTTATCATTTGAAGTGTTAATTGTAACAAAAAATTGTGTCAGCGATGACAATTTCATTTTGAAGCAGCAATGTGTCAGTTTGTATGGAAGTGCATTGTCACTTTGGGTAGCTCTGTACAGCATTGCACTTATTCCAGCTTGGAAGAGCATATCATATTTCCACTTGATCGTTCCTTTACTGAAACCTTAACATTCACAGTATCCCATTCTCTCAGCTTTCTCTTCAACATGCGCCTTCCACCTCTGATTTCCCATCCCGAGACTCTCTCACTGTCTAGAGAACAATCGCCCTCTTGTGTGGAATAGACAGGCGTTTTTTTAGGTGAACACAGCCAAGTCAAGCTTCAGACCATTAAAGTCAGCATGCTGTCTGCTTTAGGCTTCAGCGACCGGAAATCCACATAAACAATGCAAGGCCTACCTCACCCTGATGGCCCATTATGTACCTCACAAAATATATAACCTACAATGAATACGCATAACGTCAGCTACCAAGGGATATTCTGATATATATATATATATATATATATAGGAAGGATTACTTGGGACAAGAGTATAAGGTTTATCTTCCTTCACTGTGGAGGATGTCAATAACAGAACAACAGTAACATGTACACAGTGGAACTAGAACTTTACCGCCACCTACAAAGTTCCGTTAGGAAGGTCCATCCGTCCATCGTCATCTGTTTATCTGGGGTCAATCGCGTGGGGCAGCAGGTCCAGCAGGTGACCCACAAACTTCCCTTTCCCGAGCAGGCTAACATTACTATGACAAATGATCCTTCATTGTATTAATCTCAACATGACTGAACAATCCATTCTTTCTCCTAACTTGTAAAATACAGATGCTTGGTCAGTGTCTCAGATACAATGCAAAAATCACCCTTTCCCTAGGCACCCTGCCCCTAAGACGGCAGGTTGGGGGGGGGGGGATGGTTCAGACAGCACAGGGCTTTCAGCATGAATAACAAACGCAAAAAAGGCACATAGGCACCTGGCGCCCGTACTTTACGTGATGGGAGAGTGAGAATGTGTACTACATAGGGCAGAGAACAATAAGAAATTACATATATAAATATATATTTATATACACAGTACATGTTGCGATACTATGCAAGAAAAAAACCGATGTGAAAGAAATCGATACAGCATAGTATCACGATATTTTCAGTGGCCAAACTGTATCAATACACAGCCGCCTAGTATTGATCTTTTATTATATATTATATATG
>NC_045743.1:21994342-21996463 GCF_008692095.1 Etheostoma spectabile | reverse complement strand
TTTGTCCCATTTTGCAGCAATAACATTGAAGTGATATGATATAACAGAGAAATGTTTCTATTTAGATAAATCAGATGTTGACAAAGTTTCCTTTTTGGGACGTCATTTGAAATTAGGAAAAATTAGAAGATGGAAAAAAAGACAATATATCCCAGAATGTTACAATATGTTTAAAATCGCGATACTATCATACTGTGGCGCGATGATATCCTATAAGGAGGCTTCTGGTGATTCCCACCCCTAATATATTTATATATATATAAAACATGATGGGGATGATAATGATGATGCACACAGGAGTTTTTCAAAGTCTGCAGGGTCAGACCAGTAGGAAAACCTGACTCTCCAGTTCAACTTTTTAATGACAATAAATGGACAGATGGCTCGTCCAATAGGCTTCCTGGCATCGCTGAGGTGAGAGGTCGTTTCCCTTCATGCAGTGAGGGGGATAATCAGAGCCGATGCCGAGCGGCCTCACCGCCTGCCCATCTATCACAGTGACATGCTAACGCTGAGCCGCAGAGCCCCGGAGGCCACGGCGCACACTGGGAGGATGCATCACAGCTTTGAGCATGTCAGCACCATAACCTGGACTCTGGAGGTTGCAGATGGATCTAGGTTTTCCCTGTCCTTTGACTCACTTGCTCCTTTTTTTCCTGGCTTCTTTTTCAGATTTGTCTTTCTCATGCCTTCTCTCTTTCAGTCTACATTTTCGTGTTGCTTCTCTGTGTTCCACAGAGGCCAAATGGAAGTTTAAAAAAGAGGGAACCCAATCTTTCCTTGTATTCCCTGTTTGCTTTCTAACAAATACACCAATATTGTATGTCAGGAAATAGAATAAATATCCAGATTATTAGCATTCCCAGAGTCACTGTTACCCACACACATAAACAAGGGCTTTTTCCGTTAAACCCTTGAATTGTAAAACGCATTTACACAGAACATAAAGAAAATACAGAGCGTTCGCTGAGCCCACTGTTTGCCAAACAATCCCCTGGTAGTCTCCAGGGAGAAGGCAGCAAACATTTCCAGGGGTGACTTAGGACTTTCAGCCCCGGCAAAACTCTGGAGGTCTCAGAGGAGTCAGAGAGGTGATTACTGGGGGATGACTGTTGTTCTACAGCTAATATATAAACATGGAGGGTATCCTTTACTTGTTTTATTATTTTAATCAATTCAGTTCATGCCATGCTTTTAAATAAAACTTAAAAACCACTCAGTGACGACGTCTAGCTCACCCAGTTGAACGTGCGCCCCATGTAGACTGAGTCCAGCCTGGTCTCACAGAATGCCATGAAATGAGCACAAACAGTTAACATCGCATTACGTTGTGGTGGGACAGAATGTGTAAAAATTCAGTTTGCCCACCACGAAAAACAATGCCAATGCGAAGTCAATGAGAGGAGGACATCATGCGTCATTTGGCATCACTCTTTGCGACAAGTAGCACAGCTTTGATCCTTTCTAGGGCTTATTACCTACTACGGCAGGTTCATCCATCATTAGTCCACTTAATGCACTCACAGTGGCATTCAAGGAGGCCAAAGTACAGTTATTATCACAGTGTGCTAACTCATTACGACCCTCAACTGCCCATCCAGCTGGCCTGTGACGCTTCACCCTATGGGGTAGGTGGTGTGATTTCGCACATCCTTCCAGATGGACAAGAGAGGCGCATTCCCTTTGCATCACGAACTTTGAAATAAGCAGAACAAAGGTAAGCACATATTGAGCGTGAAGCTCTTTGCATTGTATTTGGTGTTTGAAAGTTATGTAACTATCTAGATGGTATCCCAGCAAAGCAATACCATCTACGGCAGCCGCCAGAATGCAGAGGTGGGCTCTCCTGCTAGTGATAACAACATCTTGTACAGAGAAGCAGCATGTCACGGCAATGCTGAGGGGCTGTCCCGCCTACCACTTGCCACGTCAGCTAAGGAGAAAACCAACACTGTGGATAGCTTTCACATTAAACACTGGGAAACCTTACCTAATATACAAAGAGACCAGGAGCGATTCTGTCCTTGCTCATGCACAGGATATGGTGTCAGAATTCATATTCAGGAATACTTTATTGATCCCCGAAGGGAAACTCTGTGTCACAGTAGCACCAGTAGTAAG
>NC_045743.1:21994178-21994332 GCF_008692095.1 Etheostoma spectabile | reverse complement strand
GAGACGGAGCACTGCAACAGGCAGCTTGCACGTTAGCGCATGCGCACACTTAACTTCAGATGCATCAGAAACAGAATCAGAATCAGCATTATAGTAAGATAGCGTACAAGACATAACAACATAACAACATAATGCACAAGACTACACACGGTAC
>NC_045743.1:21993876-21994168 GCF_008692095.1 Etheostoma spectabile | reverse complement strand
ACATGAAGGAATTTTTTGTGGTGACTCGGGAGGATGGAAAAAACAAACAAAAAGAGACCGAGGCAGTCAGACGGACACGACTGCTCTCGCCAGAAGCAGGAAGAAGAAGGTCGTTCCACAGGTCATTATTCCAAGGGTTCAGCATGTGGACAGCACACTGGCACCATTCATCAGTAGGAAGGATGAACTGAGTTTTCAGCAACAGTGCCTCATGTGGGGTATTCGTGTAGTCATCCCTCCTAAGCTCAGACCCAGAGCACACAACACAGAACACACTGGACAACCTTGTGTT
>NC_045743.1:21981062-21993866 GCF_008692095.1 Etheostoma spectabile | reverse complement strand
AAGCCGTCGTCTGCACTTACGTGCGTCGGCCAGGAATTGACGCTCAGATCGAACACGTGTTGAAGGCCTGACAATCCTTTCAACTCACACAAAAAGCACCTGGACCATCACCTCTCCATTACAGAGGATTCATGTTGATTTTGCCGGTCCTTTCCAAGGCCAAATGTTCATGGTGGTTGTGGACGCCCACTCTAAATGGCCTGAAGTGCACTTGATGAGTTCTACCACGGCTTCCAAGACCATACAGGAACTGAGAGGGCTATTCAGATGTTGTGGCCTTCCGGAGGTTTTAGTGAGCGATAGTAGTCCCCAGTTCACATCAAGGGAATTCGAGATATTCATGAAGAACAACGAAGTTAAGCACATACGTTCTGTGCCATTCCATCCAGCTCCGAATGGCCTTGCAGAACGTTTTGTAAATACATTCAAGCATCCAACACTGACTGGATGTATTCGTACTGACGTATCGCAACACAAAGGAACCACCATCCATGCGGTTCATGCATCGCAAGCTGCGCTCTCGACTCAACCTGATGAAGCTGAGTGTTGCAGCAGTAGTGGAGAAAGCACAGGAGGAGCAGTGTGCTCGTCAAGAAACACGCGCTAAGGCCAAGTCATTCAGTGTGGGTGACACCGTATTGGTTCATGATTATGGGAGAGGAGAGAATTGGATTCCGGTCGTGGTTTCAACTGGTCCTGTTTCCTACACAGTCCACGTGGGCTCTTCGGAACACACGGCATGCTGACCAGATGCTTGTTCCACATGCAGAGTAGGATGTTCCAGAGTCTTCAGAGTCCACTCACATTCCAGCAGACCTTCCTGTGTTGGAGAACACACTTCCTGGCCCAGCTATTCCAATCTCCCGATCCAAAGAGTGTTGAGCCGTACCCGATAACTTCAGAGGTGGTCTACACACCACATCGAGAGACTGGTGAGCGAAACCCATCCTGTGTTATTATGCAACCAGTTAGTTTTAGCCCTTAAGGGATTCCACAAGGTTGGACGGTTATTGTACACATTGTTGGATTAGAGATTGTTACATTTTTGTTCATTTAGACTAAAGATTCATGTCTCAAGAATACGGGGATAACAACCCCTTGACTGACTTGGGGGTTTGGGACTCCCTACTTCAAGATTAGGTAATGTTATACACGTTATAACAAATAAATACAGTATGTGTTGTGTTCATGGGAGCACTATGTGATGTTGAACATTGGGTTCCACACTTGTTTGTGTTGTCTCTCCTAATAAGGTTATCTGAATCATACCCACACTATAACAGCCAGCTGTCTAAACCTTTTTTTTAATTCATATTTTGTCAATTAATTAACATTTCCAAACTACCCGACAAGTACAAAACGCCAGTTCTCGATTAGATATTTTTATATACTTAATGGATTTCTCTGTGTCATTTTCTATGCATAAAAATAGACTTAGAACTGTGTAATTATGGGGAAAAAACTCACACATAACTGTTGTTTTTACTGTAAACATGGCAATTATTTCTGTTTCTCAACATGTTTTTTTCTTAAATTTCTCTGAATCTTCCTGAAAACACTAAAAATGTCATTTTTGATTTTGTAGTTCTACAACTACTCAAACATGAATGGCTGAACGCCTCCGCTGTTTCCAGCCATCTTGATGTGTTGTTTGGTGGGCGGGGGAGCGAGGCCAGATCCAGAATTTCTCAATGAGGGAGACAGCATAGATGTGTTTCCAGCTCCTTTTCAGAGTTTAAAAAAAATGTATGTAGGAAAACAAAGTATGAATCATAGCAGAGTATATTAACATAATCAAAAATGTGTCTGGAGGGGGCCTTAAAGTTTATTTTCATGTCTAAGTTGAGTGGGTTCAGTTGTTTCACTATTTGCTTGTCAATGCAAGTGCCAAAGTGTGTGTGTGTGTGTGTGTGTGTGTGTGTGTGTGTGTGTCTGTGTGTGTGTGTGTGTGTGTGTGTGTGTATCAAGTCAGGACAGGCCATCTGACACCTCTCTAGGACACACACATTATCCATCAATCATATCTGGGAAATGAAATGTCTCTCTTTGCCGCTGTGGTTTAATTTGACACAGTAAGCAAAACACACACACACACACACACACACACACTTACACACTCGTTTGACCTCAGTTTCATCATGCTACAATGCCATTTCCTCTCTCACCCTGCCTGCATTCTGTTTCCCACAATTATTCCCTCCATTTTCTCTCTCCCCCCGCGCATTATACTCACTGACAACATTCTCTCCATCCTGATCTCTCTCCATTCGTCTTTTTCTCCCTCCCTTCCAAATCTCCCTCGGTCTTTCTCTTCTCAGGCACCAGAGTCCCTTCATGTTTCCCTCTTTTCACCCTTCTTTCTTATCTTCTCTTCCACTCACTCTTTTTCTTTTCCTCTGGGCACTACTCTTCTTTACCTCTAATTCACTTGGTCACATCTCCCCATCTCCTCTCTTCTTTTCTTCCTTTCCCTCTTTCCAACTTTTTTCCCTATCTCTCCTCTCTCACCTTTCTTCATTTGTCTTTTCTTTTGTCCCTACACCTTTCATTTTCCTCCTCCCCTCTCCTTTCCCTTCCTTTTCTCCTCAAATTCTTTTTCCTTTCCTCTTTTTTCTCCAGTCTTTTTTCTTTTCATCTCATTTCCTTACCAATCTATTTCTCCTCTCCTCTCTTTCTCTCTTTTTTGCTTCTGCTTCTTCCCTTTTCTTTCCCCTTTCTCTTCTTTCCTCTCCTCTTTTTTATTTCCTTTCCTCGTCCTTCATCACCTCTCTCTTCTTAACATCTATTTTTCTCTTCATTCCTCCTCTCCTCTCCATTCCAGTCAAATAAGCTGTCAATGCCACAGATGATTGACGGGTCAAGGTGGACCAGACTCTTCCTCCATCCTTGTCACTCAGACAGTCTGTTTGTATTTGTGTTTTTGTCTCTGTCCGTGTGTGTGTGTGTGTGTGTCAGCAGGGCGGTGGGTAATAGCACTGAGACAGCAGTCTCAGAATGAGAGGCGAGTATCGCCTCGGCGACAGCTGATGATTAGATTGCATAGACTCAATCAAAAAGCGGATGTTGTCCTCAGCGATCGAGGAAATGATTCTGCCTCTTGTGTATCTTTAAAAGAAAACTCTTTTTGGAACGAGCATATAAAAGAGAGCCAATAATTAATTGAGGAAATAGAGATGGAGTGGTAGTGGCGGGGAGGAAGCGCGGGGGATTACAACCAAATGTCACTGACAATTAATTTTCCATCGCACAAAGGCAGAAAATGAAAAGAGGCATAATCTGTTGAAGTCAATCAGATCCTAAATCCCCGTGACAAGCGCTATCTATGATTAAGTGGCTGCTTCCACGCCAAGGTACCTTAATTAATCTATTTTACCTTGTCATCAGTTTTGCTTCCTGCGAGTCGTTAGGAAGTTTCCTTTAATGGAATAAGGTTTAGGAGATCTGAGCCTTCCATCACCATAAACGTCAGTCAGAGGGAAACCGAGGGGGAAACCAAGGAGAAGAAGTGGCCTCGGCCCAGGCTATTTGCTGGAGTTGGAGAAACATACAGTAACTCATTTTTCACTTAACACCACATCACTTTGTCAAGGTGCGTCATTTTGACTTTTACTTTGAAAGAGATTCTGATACCAGTGTAGCCTCTAATACTGCCTAAAACACTGCTTGTGAAAAGTATTGGAAAGTACTGGAGTTTATGCAGCGATCCATGACCACATAATTTAGCCCCGATGAAAATCTGCTTTACAGTAGTTTTATTTCTTTTTCTGTTTTCAATGACTGTCAAACTGGATACTAAAAGAAAGTTCTATGTAGTTCATTGTTTGGGTTTGTTCATGTTTGTTCATGTCAATGTTGTGTGCGCTTTTTTTTAATGTTTTTTCCAACGTTAATAGAGATTTCTAATGTTGACATTTTCATCTTATTTCGAAGGCCTATTTTTTTGTGATGAAAAAACTGAAAATGGGTCAAATTTGACCCCAAGCCCAACATGAGGGTTAACCTGAGCCAGACCTACAAGAATGATAGCAATCATATCACATTCATAAGTGGTTAGTAGTATACAGCTGTTAAAACATAAGGAAATACATATCAATATATACATATATATATTTAAGATTTTCCGGTAAGAAAAGCCTCCGATACTACGTAAAATGCTGGTATTGGTATCGGAAAGTACTGGGGTTTATGCTTTGATCCAATACCACGCAATTTACCCCCAAAGAAAATCTACTTTAAAGTTGTTTATTCACGGGTTTTTTTCCATTATGTAAAATAAAATAAAGTTCTGTGGCGTTCAGTGTTTGTATTTCTTCAGGTTTCACACAGAGTTTAACCTGAGCCAGACTTACAACCAAGACAGAAATCATATAACATCCGTACAAGGATAGTACTATACAGTTGTTAAAACATAAGAAAAAATATATGACACCGGTATAAATACTGGTACCCGGTATCGGCCAAAGTTATCAGAATCATTATTGGAAAGCAAAACATTGTATTGAACCATCTCTACTTTTTTCATAAAAGATGTGTCTTTAGTCTCTTGGGAGTGTCATTTTCCTAAAAAACTATTACTCACTGGTAAGCTATGCGGTACTTGTTGCAAGGTGTTTGCCCCAGATAAGTCACCACACCCATCGCTCCGCCAGAACACCCCCGGCCAACGGTGATGAATCGTCCATTGTGATTGTGCGTCATCATTCTTATAGATGACAAGCAAACTACAGGGGCTCACAAGCTGGGATGCATTATAGAAGCCGATTGACCCACCACTTGTTTTACACACACACACATTCAACACGTTTTTTTTGTCTAAACACACTAATGGGTCTTTATTTGTCTCACAGAACATGAGAAAGTTGCTTCTTTATCTCCCATCTGGAGGCATTTAAACAATAAAACAGTTGAGCAGCAATGAGAGGAAACCTGTTCCAGTCCGAGTTCAGCTTTATTTACACTGCTTATCTCCCCTCTAGAATCAACACAGCCAGGCCCCGAGCTGCACTGTTTATTCAAATGGAGCGCAGAATAATACGGCTCCAGCCATCAAATCCAGGAGCCTGAAGTCATTTGTGTGTGTGTGTGTGTGTGCTGGGTGTTTCTAATGGCTTTATGTTCCAAAACCACACGCTTGACGTCCAACGTCTCACCAGCCAAAGTGATATTGTACAATAACGTATGCACGATTTGATTGGATAGATATAGATCTTTTTATAGGTGAGACACATTTTCCTCTCTGCTGCTTTTGTCTATTAAAAAGTATCTAATTTGAAAAGTATTTACAACACTGTAGCCTGTGCTTGCATGTTAACATTAACATTGGTTGCTTTGATACATTAGCTCACGGCTAGTTAGCTAGCTAATGATGGAAACATGCTCATTAAGTGTAATGAGTCTTGTTGTGGAGTGAAGACTAGGATCAAGGAAGGCGTTTGTCACAGTGAAACAAATCACCTCAGAATAACAACCAAGTGTAGCACATTTGAGATGCCTCTGAATGAAATCACTCAAACTTGGCACTCATATATGAGTATTATGTTATGTGCCAGCAGAATCATGATTAACATGGACAATCTGCTTAGAGGATATATTTGGCTTTATAATTAGAGCTCATTCCTAAAAGAACTCCTCCAATATGCAATGAAATACAAGGCATGCCCATGTGTATGGGGTCCCAATAATACAGAAAATATCTCAGTCGCGCCATCCGTAGAGGTCTTCGGAGGTCTCATTGCTTTCTATGTCCGACTTCGGGGTTGCTCAGGTGCCCCCGGAAATTCCACGGTATGTCCTTTTCGGCCAGAAGTCTGTTACCTTTCACTTTCTTTGTTGGAATTCCACTATGATTCTACTACTTTTACTATGACTATGGATACCTGGTCCTCAGATCTCTGCAGGGTAAATCCAGACAGCTAGCTAGACTATCTGTCCAATCTGAGGACTATGGTTACCTGGTCCTCAGATCTCTGCAGGGTAAATCCAGACAGCTAGCTAGACTATCTGTCCAATCTGAGGACTATGGTTACTTGGTCCTCAGATCTCTGCAGGGTAAATCCAGACAGCTAGCTAGACTATCTGTCCAATCTGAGGACTATGGTTACCTTGTCCTCAGATCACTTGCTTCCTAATAACCAAGACATGGCCTGGGACCTGAGTTGGGTTTGGTACAAATCCCATTGTTTTATGGCTTGCTGCAGATCTTGGATCTGTGTTTGTGAATATATAATCCCCAAGTGGATCCAAGTAGAATCTTTATCAAGTAGACTCTCTGTGGAATTTCGTATTTACCACAGTAAACAGGCTCTTTTTGGCATGGTCTTTATTGACTTTCTCTATTGGCTTACCTGACAAGGTTCTGCCTTGGCAACCAGAGACAGGTATTTACATTCACCGCCCAATCAGGAGGTAGCATGCCCTATAACGCATTCAACCAACCACCTTTGAGAATGGACATGAAGATTTTGGTTCATGTCTAAAGTTCTTTAGATTTGACTAACTGGATGGATACAAAAGCACCGGTGATGTATTTTAGCTGTTACCCAGCCATAAAGCTTCTCAATCTACACTAAACTGCATATGTCTCATGCAGGCCTCCCTGCAGCTTCACATACAGTACTTAGGGAGTAGGGATGAGCGAGTACAGCATTATCTGTATCTGTATCTGTATCTGTTTACCACGTGAATTATCTGTATCTGTACTCGGACAAGGCGGGGCCTAACCCGGAAGTAGACAGAATTTAATCCGGAAGTGGGTCAGGTTCTCTTGAAATGTGCGGGGCTTTAACCTGTACGTTATTTTAAGCATGCAATTGATATGAGTTGATCAGAAATTGTTATATTTATATTAGAAAACTATTTACATGACAGCATCAAGCTTTAGATCAATGGTGTTGTCATGGTAACAAACAAACTATATACAGAACGTTTTGCAACAATGAATACAACACATGCGGTTGCAATTATGAAGTAAAATGTAATGAACAAGAGTTTTCATACTCGGTATAACTTTCTTTTTTTAACTTTCTTTCTTAACTAATTTTTTTTATTTCCACACCAAGTATGTGTGAGTGTGTGTGTGTGTGTGTGTGTGTGTGTGTGTGTGTGTGTGAGAGTAAGAGAGAGACACAGAGAAAGAGAGAGAGGGGGTGGAGGCAGATGCTGTTGCTCAGATCTGCATTGACTTTAATGAAGCCAGCTGACAGTTAAAAAAATAAAAAATCTCCGACGGCAGAGACGCAACGGGAGTCACATTTAAACCAAGCAGCATGTCTGAACGTGCACGTTTACCAGAAATCTACTGGTTACTGTGTAAGTACTACAAACCGAAGTTAAAAACAAACCTGAAGCTGAAGAAACCCTAAACGTTAATGGAAAAGACCCGCGGACCTGAGTGTCTGAGGGAGAAGGAGAGAGAGAGGGAGAGAGAGAGAGCAGGAGAGGGAGCGCTGTTCTCCGTGTTCTGTGTGTGAGCAGAGCGTGTGTGTGTGTGTGTGTGTGGGGGGGGGGGGGGGGGGGGGGGGGGGGGGGGGGCACTGTGACTATCACAGAACGCAGTCACGGCCAGCTGAGGAGTTGTATTCAATCCGAGTACAGACATTGACTCGTATTACTCGTATAATACTTGTACTCGGCAAAAGTGCTTTATCCGTATACCGGATACTCGTTTTAGCTGAGCACTCGGCTCATCCCTATGAGGAAGTCCCGTCCCAGTGTCAGAGGGCCAGAGAGGAAACAAGGGGTCAGCACGTGGAGTCAGATAAACTCCATTCTCTAAAACTCTGGCTGTCAAAATGGCAAGCACTCTCTGTCCTCGTTAGTTCCAATCATAACAGAGAGTCAGGGAGAGGAGGGGCGACTGCAGAGATGGGGGGCTGGAATGGGAGGAGAGAGTTACAACAACAAATAAAAGCCATTTGAGTTGCATTGGCAAAAATGTGTTGTAATAGTGCTGGCAGCAGTCAGACTAGAAAAACAAGACGGTTGTCTTGTTTTTCTAGTCTGACTTGACTTGACATTAGGTGACATGTATCATATTGTCTCCCGCCCTAAATTAATCATTAATAGTTCCAGCATTACATTCTCTTGCAATGTGTAGAATCTTGGCGTCTTGGAGGTGCTGGCCGATATAGTGCAATATGTTAGGAAGGAGACACATCACTTTAATAAAACACTGAATTAACCCAGAGAGAGCGAACATCATTTAGCCATGGCGTTCCACAAGGCTCAGGGCTCGGACCAATTATATTCACCTTATATATGCTTTCTCAAGGCAATGTTATTAGGAAACAGTCAATTTTCACTATTATGTGGATGATTGATGTGTCACTACGAGCCATCATCATGTGCTGTAGTGTGGGGGGGACACACAATCACACAGTTTGATGAAGTACTTTAACTTGCACCTACAACAATCTAGCTGTCCTCAATTTAGGACGTCCTGTACATCTCATCGGTGTTTTTTCCTGCATCCACCTTGTGTGAGTTTTTAATTTGATTTGATTTTTTAATTTTAATCTGTTTATTGATTCCCAATGGGGAAATTACAATTTACACTTTGTTAGTAATCACACACTACACACACACACATGCTCAGGATCTATACATGCACTAATGGAGAGATGTCAGAGTGAGTGGGCTGCCAGCTGAACCAGCACCCTCAGCGGTTGGGGGGGTACAGTGCCTTGCTCCACAGCACCTGGCAGTGCCCAGGAAGTGAAGTGGCATCTCTCCAGCCACCAATCCACACTGCCTACTTTTTGGTCCACACGGGGACTTGAACCAGTGACCCTCCGGTTCCCAACCCATCTCCCTATGGACTGAGCTACTGCCACCTACTTCGTGTGTGTGCGCGCCTCAGTCGCAGGGAGAGCGGAGCAGCAGCCCCCCGCCCACTGCAGCAAGCCAACCGTATTGAAACAGCAGCAACTTTCAGCAAAACCTTATAGTGGAAAAACGTTCCGTTGTTAAATTGTTTACAGGTTGGCAGGACGCCTTTCGCTGTACGCACATCTCATTATCATATTAATAACAGGGAAATGAATTTGACCGGTTTTCACTCCCGCTTGGTCAGTAGTTGCACATGGGACTGCTGGGATTGTCGCGAGTAATAAAAATGTGATGGGCGGCTCCGGCTGTCAATCAATGTCTTCCAGTGATGCAGGCCCTTGATTGGTTTGCGCCCGTAAGCAACTGCATATTCTGCTTACCGACTCAATTGTCATTGGCTACCAGCCAACGTGGCAGAATTACAGCCAAAATGACAGTGTTACCGATTGCAAAATTCTCCTGCATTTGGCGGGTGTTAATAAATGCATAAAAACCTAGTGAAATGACATTGTCCACAATCAAAAAATTATAGAAATTGAAAAACCAATATTCTAGCTACAAAAATGGCAGAATCATCCACAGTCCATGGCATTTCAATAACCACTTCATACACGCTTCACGAAGACATATAGCCCAGCAACAGTCTATCTTAAATAACACTTTTTGGATTACATATGACGTTGCCACCCTGCATTGTCAGTGCAAGCCCCCACACACTAACCCAAAGTTGTGTATTGTGCGATTGACTCAATAAACAGAGTGCACTGTTTTTAAAAATCTCCCCCCGCTTAGCTTCAGTTACTTTTGTATCTTCTGACTGAGTCTCCATGGTTGGGAGTTTAGCTCCTTTCATACTTCAAATATATTCTGGTTTACTGACTGCTTTAAATCCTTATCAGAGCTGTGTTCAATTGTGTCAAATGCAAACAGATTATACTGCTGCTGTCCCCTTCATCAAAAACTATTTCAAACCAGTTGGAGACCTTTAGTGTGAGGCAGCACTCACAGATGCAATATGTCCGTCACCTTGTTAGCGTAGCGTGCCAAGCATGGCTAGTTTGCCAACATGTCACCAAGGAAAACATACAGAGTTCTTTTTTTGCTGTGCTGTCCTGTGAAAAACCATTGGCACCATCCCAGCTCACCGCTGCACCCTAGAGATGGGAAGTAACGAAGTACAAATACTGCACTTAAGTCGATTTTTTTATTTTATTTTACTATTTATTTTTGTGGCAACTTTTTACTTTTACTCCTTACATTTTAACACAAATGCCGGTACTTTCTACTTCTTACATTTTAAAAAAAGTAGCTTGTTACTTAGTTTTGTACAAGAGGTTGTCTATCAGGTGTGATTGTGAGAAAAAAGTGACAGAAAAGAAAAAGAGACTAGCTGTCCGGAGGATAATCAGCTGAGATTGTGTGTGTGAGTCTTACAACTGATAGTTTCTGTTCATTTAAGCCTGTTGTTGTATTGGTCTATAGTTCTTGCACATTTAAAAGTTAGCTAGTGATTTAGTTGTTTGTGTTATTCACCTGTTAGCAAAGTTGCACTCGGCTGTTGATTCGATTTAATGGAGATTGTTGAACGCCCTTGCTCCCCTTTGTAATTTAGGTGCATTGTGTACAGTACATGTTAGAGTTACACTGCATTAAGACAATGTAAGTAATAGTGGGTGTATTGTTAGTATTTGCTAGCATATATATTCCTATGCAATGTGTATGGTAGCCTTTACAATGTTATTTATTTCTTTGCAGAACCACACATACAAACACACACAAACAGCCATAGCAGAGCCACGCCCATGTTTGTAGGCTACTGATACACTTGATTGTAATAAAGCATAAACAGAGAGAAGTTGTCTCTGTCCGAGTTTTAACAGACACACCTGGGGCCAAGTTGGAAACAGGATTCAGCTTTAAATGCAGTTGTCATCTAGTCCTCACTAACAAGTTTCAGATAATTTCACTGGAGTTACCGTCATTAGTGTTGAGGTCATCAATACCGAATTTTATCTAATTGGATGAGACTATACAGTGTCCTACTGTAGGTTGCACTTGACGCACCACTACAAGACGACGCCACAGATTAATTCACGGCAAATCATTGCGGCTTGATGGCGCTAACGCTACACATAGTAGTATGGATGGCAACATGATAGAAAATGAAGAAAAGCAGAGATCCCAGAGATTTGGCATACACAAGCAGCAAGAAATTCCCATCATCCTCGGCCTTATCTGAGAGAGATGTTTGAGATAGTAGGCATCAAGAAGGACTCCTGGCCAACTTCTTCATTAACGTCTGTTTAGTAATTTATATTTTATCCATTATTTTCTTTCTAGAAGCCATATCTGAGCACACAAAAATACATGTAGATTTCTTTAAATGTTAAGGGGAATATTAAGAAAGAGAAACTGGAACTGTGAATTCTCACGAGTCCCAGTCTCTGTCCCAGTAATCCTTTATGGGATGTTTTAGGCCTATTGGCATACATCCATTTCAAATGTAGCCAATGGCATATAAAGAGCCTTTTCTCAGCGTGCACTCTAGCAACATGTGTGTCTCATCCAGGTAGCTTTACATAAAAAATGGATGTCATTCACAAGGCTACTTTTACTTTTATACCTTAAGTAAATTTCCAAGCCTGTACCTTGTTACCTTTACTTGAGTAAAGAAATTAAACCAGTACTTCTACTTTTACCAGTGTTTTTTTTTAACACAAATACTTCTACTTGACTACAGGAAGTGTGTACTTTTGCCATCTCTGCTGTACCCACCTTTGTTTGGATGAAGGATGGAGCATGATGCCACCACTGTACATAATGTTGCATACTCCAGAGAAAGGTCTGAGCCAGGTACCTGCTGGAATAATCGGCCTATCCGTGGACCTGATCACTCTCTGCAGGCTTCTTAATACAGTCCAGAGTACTTTGCAGTAAGTTTGTGCCTCTAGGGCTTATTTCTATCCAGGCTTATCAGGTAATTATTAATGCATGTTTAAATCTCATTACTGGCTCCTGACTGTTTTCTAGACAATCTAATAAAATGTACCCTTTTCAAAGTCACGGATGTACACTAAATCGTAAAATTCAACCTCACTTAAATAAACAAACCAGACCAACAATAAAAACCAACTGAGTGACAGTGAATAACAATCTAATGTGAGTGCTGTGGTATCACATCTGTAAGGATTTCCTATTCAGGGAATATGACATATGGTCTTTATGTGTGTGTGTGTGTGTGTGTGTGTGTGTAAGAAATGCCCTTATAGCTGCTGTCACTGTGTAGAAGAGTGGAGGTGAAGGGCAACCGGGTGGGGGGGCAGGGCTACCGCTCCTAGTTCCTGGCTTGACTCAGAACAGCTGTGTCGATGGCACTTTTACAACAGCACAGTTGATTTGTTTCTCTGTCTCTCTTTTTCCCCATGCTTTATCTCTCTCGCTCTCTCACTCTCTCTCGCTCGCTCTGTCTTTCTTTTATTAGTTTTTTTGTCTCATTTGTCACAAAGAAGCCCCCTGCAAGACAATCACATGCATCAGTTTTACAGTGATACTATGGATCATCGGACGTACATTTCCAGGATAGAGGCCGGCTTTGTCCCTCACTCTCTGCTCTCTGTGTGTTTCCGTTCTCAAACCAACTCAACCTCGGAGCTAGCAAGCTACACGCTGAAAAATGCAAGTTCTGAAGAACATTTTGATCGTCCAACAAGGCAAGCCTGCTCGGTTCTTTGGTGGGACTGCTGTGGAAAAAGAACACATGGTGATACACTGGTAAGAGATTATGAGGTTTAACCATGTATCCAGCTGCTTGAAGTAGCTCACGTTACTGTATGGTGTCAACAGTTAACTTCATTTAAAGGAGAATTCCGGTTGATTTCAACATGTAGCTCTGTTTTTTAAAAAGTTGTAGTGCTGTGAGTAAAGAGACAAATGAAACCAATCGATGCTGCCTACACCGTGTTATCCTCCTGCTAGAGT
>NC_045743.1:21980791-21981052 GCF_008692095.1 Etheostoma spectabile | reverse complement strand
CAACAGGTTTAAACAGGGCAAGTTTTAAACCTGTTTTTAGCCTCTAAACATATTCAAAATGTAATTACATTTTATTGACAAGTGCCTACCCATGTGCAGTGATTCCTTCTGAGTGAACACAGGGAATCTGACTGCAGTAGATGTGGAATCACTGCTCATGGGTAGACACTGGCAATGACATTTGGAACATGTTAAATCCAAACTGTTACATCCAAGATTGATCCACTTTGTGTCCACAATTCATCGCGTTTTGGCTCATTT
>NC_045743.1:21980497-21980781 GCF_008692095.1 Etheostoma spectabile | reverse complement strand
CTTGCGGCTCCGTCTCTCCTCTCTGTTGTTTACGGAAGAAAAGGAAGCAGCCTGCCCATATATGGGACACAACGTCACACAAAGAGTATGGAGTCCTAAAGAGGTCAAACTTCCCAGTCACACTAGTCTCATATGCGATCAAAGATGCTATAACGGAACAAGATAGATATCTACCGTTTTATAGAGCTCGCGGCTCTGTCTCTCCTCTGTGTCTGTTTAGGGAAATAAAGGCCCCAGTATGCCCATATATGGGAGACAACGTCACCCCTCTTGTATGGAAGGCC
>NC_045743.1:21963944-21980487 GCF_008692095.1 Etheostoma spectabile | reverse complement strand
AAAAGGCCAATAGGCTGTATGGAAGGCCAAGAGGCGCACATATTTGACACGCATTTGCTTGTGTAGTATTGCTGTGGGTGTAATATCAATAAATATGTATGTATGTTGATTATTGGCATAAGTAAATGTCATGAGGGCAAAAGCATCTGGACTTTCTTTGAAAAAATGTATGTATTTTGTCAACTGTACAAGTTATAATGTGTATATCTTCACAGTGTGACTCCCAAGACATGATAAATGTTTTAGGAAAGAAAATGGCCTAGGTTTTACTAGGTTTTATTTATTTATTTGTCTGTAAGGTCCTATAACCATTTTTAACATTCAAGTGACCTCACTGCAACCCAAATATTCCAATAACCCAGTTTGTCCTGAAAAAAATGATGTTCATATCTTGACTGTAGACACCAGGGTTGATGTTTTAAAAGCTTTTTTATAAAATAAATCCAGACGGAAAATAAACTGTAAAAATGGCCTCAGGGTTCAGAGGGTTAAGAGGCTGGAAACACGTTTAAAGCCTATTGAGTGCTAACTCCAGCAGGAGGATAACACGGTGTAGACAGCACCGATTGGTTTCATTTGTCTTGCTACAAACAGCACTATAAATTTAAAAAAAAACAGAGCTACATGTGGAAATTGACCGGAATTCTCCTTTATTTCGTATTTTATGTGGCGTTTTCTTTTGCGGGGTGCAAGTTCCTTCCTGAGACTATTTAGCAGAGCCACCATCGCTGCGTCATGAGCTTTGCGCCGCCAAAGACTATTGTGATTGGTTTAAAGAGTGTTTTTTTCTCATATCCCAGAATGCATGTGTGGTGCAGCCAGACCTTACTCCACAGCCCTGTGCAGATAGGTCTGAGTGCAGTAATACTAACAAAGGGTGACTGTCACAGCTATACAAAATGATGCATATGGACAAGTGAAGAAGAAAAAACTGAAGATGAAAGAATTAAATCCAAATATAAAGAACAATAAAATGTCATAATCTCTCGTCTTTAGTTTGCCTGATTGTGGCAGTGATAGTAACTCTCTGTGAAAGGTCCTCCTGCCTCCACTCAGAAGATGTGCGTGCAGAAGGAGGATAGCGTTTTGAATTAGCAGCACATTGGGTGCCATCTTGATTCATTGGCCTCGATCTGAAATGCATTAAATTATAGGTGAGGAGCTTTCACACGGGGGCCTAACTCCAATCAAATCTCCAACTATCTATTAAGAAAAGTGACAAAAAACAGCAGATAACGTTGTTGAAAAAAGAGAAAAAAAAGGTTGAAAAAAGTTTCCGTACCCTCAAAAAAAAACTGGATAATGCAGCAAAAACTTTGAAAAACAACCCTCCGAAACGACAATTAAAACATTGAAAAAATATACCGTTGCATGCCCATAACTGGGCAACACAACGACTATAGTATTTGACTATAAGATAATTCATCACGGCAACCTGACTGATTTCTCGCAAACATTATGACATCTGAACTTCAACGAGTATTCGTCCCTTCATTTCATATTTGTGGGTTTCCACATGATAGCTTTCTGTAAAGACACATATTTCTGACCTTGTGTGTTCAGCTTTGCGACCCAACCACAGAGCCGTCTCGGGCCGAGAGCCATGAGTGTTTTGTTCAGCATGTTGGACATATTACGTGATGAAATGCATGTTATGATGTCTAGTGTACCGTCAAAATGCTGATTGAGGTTGGAAATATTATGGGCACATTTTCAGCGTGTAATGCAGTAGTGGCTGCCTGCCATTAATAGCTCTTACTCAAAAAAGAGTGCTGAGTTAAAAAATAAAAAACAATTACAGTGTGACCACTCTCAGAACACATGCTGAGTTGTTCTGATCCAAATTAGCACAGTGCTGCTTTTACAGCTGGATTATAGCGTCAGTATATATATATATATGTATATATATATATATATATATATATAATGAATATATATTACATTGTCACATATTGTCACCTTGACATTATATTTTTGTATTTCAAACACAATAACAGTAACAGCACACAACACAAGGGACTAACACGAGGGGGCCCAGGGAAGGTCTGGATTTATTGAACCAAACTATTTAGAGCAGGGATCTTCAAGAGGGGGTCCGGGACCCCTAGGCTGTCCTCAGAGTCAATGCAGGGGGGCCTCCAAATTATTTAAAGTTTTTTCAAAAAGTATAAAGTCTTAATATGAATCCTACATAATCTTAGCAAATATAAATCTGCTTACTGGCCTATGGTAGTCTCTAAGGTAGCCATCCACAGATACAGTTAATCCTAAGGATTCACTGTGCCACATGTATGTTTAACATTACAATATAATATAATCATGCCACCAATTTTTAGGCTTTTAATAGCTCAGTATTCTATGCAAAAAAAAAGGTATAGATAAAGAATTTAGGCCACGCTATACATTATGGTAGGCCCAGTTTAAAATGCAACATCATTTTATATAATATATGTAGTAGGGGGTCCCTGCTACATCTCTCTTTAGTTAAGGGGTCCTTGGCTTAAAAAAACATTGAAGACCCCTGATTTAAAGCATACAACCAAAGCCAACATCAATGAGACACCTTCAGAGGCATGCAATGGATAATTTCTGTCTTCTCTGACACAGAACGGGTTTATCTGCCTGCCTCTGTTAGTACGATAGATGCATTCAAGGCGGACCCCCGGTCCTTCCGATGACAGTTGCTCAGTGGCGCAGGGAGCCATCAAAGAGCCATCATTGAGCCAGAAATGATCCCAGATGGTCTGCACTGCTTCCTCACTGTGTGGCCCACTGTGGCTCTTATACACTTTCCAAATACTTCTGATAGTCAT
The DNA here is from genome assembly GCF_008692095.1 of Etheostoma spectabile. NCBI lineage: Eukaryota > Metazoa > Chordata > Actinopteri > Perciformes > Percidae > Etheostoma > Etheostoma spectabile. Next base: position 21,977,674 of record NC_045743.1, on the reverse strand, counting down.
TTCGTGGGGGGGTTGTGGTGCTCAAACAAGATGCATCCACTTTTTGAAGAGGTGTTTCGCCATGGAAGTCTATGGGGGAAAGGCTTTTTGGGCCTGAGGACATGACAAGATGGTCCCGGGGATTTGGAATTCCACTGTTTGGCTGCTATGTTCAATCATTGGTTAGAGGTGATAAGCTCCATTTCTGATTTACTCATCCACTCTCTATGCTTCTTGGTTGATTCGCAAACCTTTACTCTCTCTTTATCCTCATGAAAAATCACTAAACCTCTCTTAATCTTGTTCTCCGCTTTATTCTGCATAGCAATTCTTCACTGGGTGTCTCTGATCACTCTACAGCACCCGCTTCCTTTTTCTTTTCTGTTACGAATGATGAATACAGATGTAGATTGTGCACTTCCTTTCACATGTAGCATGTCCAATTAAGAGGCCTCGTTTTGATATATTAACACAAAACCTTGACAGGATAAAAAAATTGCCACACATACACATAGCCCAAAACTGTAAGTAGCAACCCATTCTCACGGCAAACTCGTAAAATACGGACGTTTGGACAGTGGCTGTCAACGTCAGAAATACCGCAATAAGCAAACTTCAGCGGGTCTGTAGAAGGCATCAGGGAGAGCAGCAGCCACACTGCGTTGGAAGATGGCGTAGCACTAAGAGGGACTATGGTGGCGAGTAGTATGAAAGGCCAAAATCTACATGGGGGGTTGGTAGACCGAGGATTGTGTCTTGCGTGTCATGTTTCCTAAACCCAACCGTTCCATTCCTCTTTTCCTAAACACAACCCTCCATTCTTCTTCTCCTAAACCCAACCGTCTCGTTCTTCTTCTCCTAAACTCAACCGTCCCGTTCTTCACCTAAACCCAACTGTTTCGTTCTCCTAAACCCAACCATCCCGTTCTTCTTCTCCTAAACCCAACTGTCCCGTTCTTCTTCTCCTAAACCCAAACGTCCCGTTCTTCTCCTAAACCCAACTGTCCCGTTCTTCTTCTCCTAAACCCAAACGTCCCGTTCTTCTTCTCCTAAACCCAACTGTCCCGTTCTTCTCCTAAACCCAACTGTCCCGTACAAACAACTATATAACAAACTAAAAGATGGGAAAATAACAATAACAGGGGCCCTTTAATATTCATCACGTAACTGGAGCTTTTTGAAAGCTGAGAAAGGTCTGTGCATATGCAACCTGCTAATGAATTATCAATGACAGATACAGATAATTCAGTCTTGTCGTAGACCGGACAGAAGTTCTTATATTACCAGCAGATATCCATTTGCCATTTGATCAGCACTGCACTCCATCAGAAAGGCCACCCCTCCACTGACAGACAGCAGTGACCTCTGTTACAGGTGCCTGGGACTTAACTTCTGCCTACTAATGAATGCATATGTGTCAGCCTATTAGCAAAAAGCCATTTCCAGTGCATCTGCCCTGTGGAAACACTCTCATTCTCTGCAATGTTTGCTCTCGTTCTGGATATTTAATGAAGAAGAGCTCAATTATAACTCCAGCATCTTCTCTCTGTCCTTAAATGCAAGATTGATCTCCGTGGTACCACTTCATAACCATCACTACTTAGTTAAACTTTAGTTTATAGTGAGCTTGTACTTACTGTTAACAAATAAAATAAAGTTAATGGCAAAACTGCTTTCCGCCGGCCATTCCATTGAGTTCCTGCGGGGGAGGGCAATGGGGACCGACTATGCATCATTTCACATCATAACATTAACTATATGTATTACTATATTACTGTAATGAAATTAATGCTTCAGTAATCAATAACTAATTATTATAAGCATTAATTGCAACTTTATAATAGCCATGCAGATATTGTGTTAACCATTAGACTTAGACTTAGGAAATTGAAAGTTCCAGCAGCAATTTTAGCAAGAAAAAATAAATAAAAAATAGATAAAAAGACAGTATAAAGACAACAAAATAACAATAATAATAATAATAATAATAATAATAATAATAATAACAACAACAATAAGAACATTCGTCAAATAAACAAAGAAAAGACCATAAATTATTATTAAAGTGTCAGTTTGAGTCCAGTGTTAAAGTGACGCTTGACAAAGTATTAACTATGTCCATTTATAAACTAATTTTTGTAATATTACACTATGCTAATGATTAAGTAACAAATTATAGCATTGCTTATAGAAAGAAAACGTAAGCATTGTTCTCTTTTTTGTTACCCCTCAAATAACTATTAACTAGAGTTGAATGAACTGTAAATCTACCATGTGTTATCGATGGTTATTATGAAGGGTTACCTCGTCTTTAAGGCAGATCTATGCTTCGGCGTTAAATCGACAATGTAGGTACGTAGGTGAAGTCACAGACCCTATGGCGTAGCATGACGTGCACCTCAGAAAATGGAACGCGGCGACGTCAAGCTCGGCCATGTCCCTACTCGTTTCCGGGATCTCCTTCTGTTGGATGGGGTTAACTTTTCCTGCGACAGATTTCCTAACGTAGTCAAAAAAGCACTTTGTTTCTCTCGCTATGGCTACAGAGTCACCTCTCACTCCTAAACTAATCTCTCGCTTTCACTCTACCACACAAACACATGCTGGCCCTGCTAGTCTTTAACCCTCATGTTGTCCTCGGGTCAAATTGACCCGTTTTCCTACATCAATGTTCTTTTTAATTCCCAAAATAACATGATTGATTCCACACAATGCTCTTTGCCAAGTACAAATCTCTACTTTCAGTCTTATTCAATTTTATAACATTGTAAGTAGAAGTTGGAAGTGCTTTTGAAATAGTATTGAGTAAAAGTTGACATATTCCAGTCTGTGATTATCCATCAACATCCATTCCTTTAATTTTAGTCTAAATAATTCCCAATTTCTGCTTTTCTAACTCAAACATTAGGTATAATTTTCTATAACTGAGGTTCATTGACCATGAATTCCAAAAATAACTTCAAAACTAAAGTTAATAAGTTAGTGTTACGTAGTGTTAAACATCAAAAGAGACAAACATTGTAAAAAGGTACAAAATCTTAAACAATTAAAAGCGTCAACAAAAGTGTTGATTTTCAATTTTGACGGGAAGACAACACAAGGCTTAAAATGTTATAAATTTGAATAACACACCCAAAATAAGTCGTAGTTGCTGATTGGACAAACGGCCTATGGCAGCGTTTTTTTGGGGAGTCTCCAATCAGAGATAAACATTGAAGACAAACAATGAAAAAAGTGTCAAAAGTGTTGAAAAAAGGGCACAAAAGTGAGAAAAAGTTAAAAAGCGTCAACTTCCCGTCGACGGGAAGACAACACAGGGGTTAAAGAGATCAATGCACACACTAATGCACAAGTATTAACTTCAGGCCACTTACGTAGGATACGGCTCTGCGTAGGGCCTCCACAGACCCATGAGTCCCCTTTAAGTCCAGGTGAACAAACTTAAACTGCAGCACTGCCCTGTTGTGTCCTTTTTCTATACCCATGCTCTTCACCTGCCAATGACTGCCTGACTTTCCCACCGCTCTCCTGACATTGCTTTTCCTCACTCCAGATGTCAATCTTCTAGTCATTTTCATTTCAAAATGAACCCCCTAAAAAAGCTATCAACTCTGTGAGCATCCACTGAGAATGACGTGTCAAAGATAGATACCCTCGTGCCCTGTAATCAGTTGGCGGAGGGGGAATGAGATGGAAAGTGCCTGCGCTCTCTCCCTCTTTCTCTCGCTCTCTCTCTCTCCTTCCTCTCCGTTGTTGTCTCTCAGATCAGGCTGAAGGAGGCAGTGATAGATTGAGGTTGTCATCCCTTAAGAGGGAGCGCTGGCTTTGCATATTACCCCTTTTTCTCCATCATTTTAATGAAAACACCGGAGAGATACCTGGGCCGCAATGGATATCTACACCCCAGAGCGCTGTGATATCTTTATCCATCACGCAGCCTTCTTTTTGCTTGGCCATAAATGTGTCTCATGTGGCTGCATCCCAGGCCACTGCATGCACAGACGGTAGAAATATGCTAAGTGAAACCCCATTGTCCTTAGGGCTGGAGTGAGATCTGCAGTTAGTGATCTATTGCTGGGATACCAGAGGAAGCTAGCCTGGGGTGTTTATGGTCAAGGGCATTGGTATACAATATGGGTAGAATGACATGATCAGAAGTTACCACCTGTAAATTAGCTTCAAAGAGCGGCCACTTCAAGTTCAAGGTGACCATTGCTGCGCTTTTGTTAACGGGCATCACTTCCTGCAGCACTTGCACAAACTTGAAAGTGATTGTGGACAAAGATAAGCTTTTAAATTTGATCGCTGATTAGGCTGCAGGGAATTCTGTTCTCCATGGCAGATGACACTGGGATAGCAGATCACAAGTGTATAAAAAACGCCGAAAAACTGTTGTGTGTCCAATCCCAGATTGTCAGAGTCCCTTAAACACCGCCTGCGTCTGTTCAGGCCTGAGGGAAAGTCGCTTCCCTCTCTTACCATCTTCATTTTTCCATCCTCTCAATGAAACTCCAGAGCTTTACAGAGCCAAGGCTGGGACAATGAGCGTGTGGCTTTTTACTGTCCTGCTCCTTTATTCTTTAGTGACATACTTCAGACTTGAAACCCATTCCTCATGCTTGGTTGGCCACCCTACTCCGGTGCTCATACACTCTGAAAGTCTTTTATTGCATATTTGCCAAGGTCAGCCGTTTGTATAATCTGTAAAGCAGCTTTGTGGTTTCAGATTGAGTTTCATATTTCATTACGAATGCCTTATTTCCAAGTGTCATACACTTGTATGTGTGTGGTTGAAAACAGAGTGAAACTAAGGTTTGTATTAAAATGGAAGTACATAGCTTAAAGAGGGTGATTTTTCTTTTGTTTTTGTGAGGTTTTTATATCATTTTGTGGCTTCCAGTAGTGCTCCTTATGTATTCGCATCCAACTTCCAATCCAATTTACATTTTGGCCATAGTGCAAAGGAGTCTGGAGGCTTTGAAGAGAGCGTCATACTGCTGTGGACTGGGACGGCAGAAAAAGCGATTTTTGCCACGTAAAAAAAGAACCGCCTGAACAAATCTATGTCAGGTCATGTTGATGCTATCTTAAAATGAATTAATTGTTTCATGGCTTTACCTTGCCGTCAGGCGGCCATTTCAGACAGGGAAGTCAAGGATTTCATTTACATTCAAAGTACAAGTTGACTACTCCAGATTAATTATGAGTTGGTGCTAAAAATACTAGTAGTTGTAGGAATTAGTATTAGCATTAAAGTAGAAACACTGCTATCATTAAACATATTGAGTACAATTGGCTAATGGTCTGTCTGTCTCTCATTTCTCCTCTAGTCCTCCTGCTGTACTGTCACTCAGCGCTACACACACACACACACACACACACACACACACACACACACACACACACACACACACACACACACACACACACACACACACACACACACACACACACACACACACAGGTGGCAATACCTCATTCCACAGGGAGTTGGGTTAGGAACCAAAGGGTCGCTGGATCAAATCCCCATACGGGCTGAAGTACACCGTGTGGACTGGTAGCTGGAGAGGTGCCAGTTCACCTCCTGGGCACTGCCAAGGGGCTCTTGAGCAAGACACCGAACCCACAACTGCTCAGGGCGCTCCTTCTCCGAGCAGCCCCCTCACTCTGACATCTCTCCATGTGTATAGCATGTATAGATCCTGAGTATGTTTGTAGTTCATGCCTGTGTTTAATGTATGTAACACAGTGAAAATTGTGAATTTTTAAATTTCCCCTCGTGAGATAGATAAAAGCATAATAAAAAGAAGAAAAAAATGTACAGGCTGTTCTGTTACTATCACTTTTTAAGGGCTGGGCAATAATTCAAAATGATCATTTATCGACTTTTAATGGACTCATATCGTGATGAAATCATATATCAAGATATTGTAATATACAATTACGTTGTGTGTGTGTGTGTGTGTGTGTGTGTGTGTGTGTGTGTGTGTGTGTCACATACAACTTGAAGGTCCTGCAACCATTAATTATCCAACCGTTGTAAAAAAGCCTGGGATCTCACATGTAGACCGAGGTATGGACCATAAACTAGAGCTTTACCTTATAATAGATGCTGGTTGCTGGTGCATTTCATGTAGCTTGAATTGCCTCCTCTACTCCTTCACTTGCCTTCCTCTTGTCTAATTCCCTCCCCCCGCGGAGGCACGGGAGAGGAAATCATGGGAGGATATAGGCAACGAGCATATGTGTTTCAGAGGGATGAGACACCCTTTCCTCTGAAGTGTCAAGTGAAATCATTGGCTGTTTGGGTGGAGTTAGCAACTCCTTCAGCTGCAGGGCTGCTCTTGTGTATAAGAAGCCAATAGCTCCTCGATGATAGCTCCTCGTGGCAGAAATAAGAGCTACGAGAGAGCCTCCAAACAGGAGGGGGAGAACAACTTCTGCTTCAGCCAAAAAGTCGGGAGATCTCATCTAAGCAACATGAGAAGCATCTCTTGTCACTATTCCAAGGTGAACTCCAGCACTCCAGTTTAGAGAAAAAACATTCTTGTTTATACCGATGTGTTCTAGCCTTCAACATTCAGCGGGGGGTCATCAAAGAAACACTTTGAAAGTCCATTTCAGAAAAAAGAACTTTGAAAGTGTTTGAGATGATGACCTTGATAAAGGTCACTGTCAGTTTGAACAATGTGGTTTTAACAGTGTGTTCTCCACAGTACTTTTAAGTGTTGCTGCTGTTTTCACCTTCAAGATTGCTCAATCGATCAATTTCAAATCTGTGGACCCACTGTTTTAGTGCCACAACCCACCTTTGGATCCCAAAGCAGACTGTATCAGACCGAGTGGATATAGCGCTGTGTTTATTTGCTTTATGATGATATATTGTTGCGGTTATTCTGTAGAGCAGCGCTGCATTATTCACACCCTCGGCAGATGCCCTTGTCCTGGATCGACCTCTGCCTGCCTTTTTGGTCCCATAGGCTGCAACAGAGAACATAAAAATCTGTTTACAGTTAAGCCTACAGAATACAAACTACGTCAGATTCATACAGTAGAACACAAGGAGGAACAATATCTGGTAAATATGAATGAGCATGAGTTTCACACACGCAAGCTTGCAGAGAAACTTCAACAAATACACAGATTTAAATGAGTAAACACAGATACAGATGCAGACACTCACACACACATTCAGACTGTAATTATATGCGTGCACAAACCGGCATGTCAACAATGACTTGTGTGTTCAAAAGAAGAGTGGATAAAAATGATAGGATAATTTAAGATAAATGTAATTTTCCTAATCCACCTGACAGAGAATTGGCATTTTATCATTGAGGATGGGAAAATTGGTCCCAGTTGTAGGGCTAGACTTGACTAGTCTGGTGGCCTGGTCTTGACCCATGTGCAGAGTCTGAAAGAACGACATGGGTGGTCACAGGCGGGGACCTAAGGGTTCTTTTCAGACATGTCTAACTAAGCTCTGTGTAGACTCAGAACCAGGGGTTTATGAATGGACTGTATAAGTGAAGTCAATACTAGACAATATCTAGGTTGGCCATTAATGGCTGGCTGCAGAGTACATGGCTGCATAAATCCCGCCCCCTCCATGGTTGTGGATGGGACCTGGGCCAATCTAAGGGCTCTTTCAGACTAGACTCCATTTTGTTTGAGTTTTCCCCCTTGGTGTGGTTCTTATGGGCAGGTGAGAATGCAGGAATCACACTCGGTTGCGCATCAGAAGCAGACCAAACAAGTATTCCGAGACCTGCTCGATGAGATGGTCTCGGTATGCTTTCTGTCAAATTCTGGAGGGGTTCGTTTGTGTTGAGAACGTGATCTCTAACCGCACCAGCTATATACTCCGCCAGGCTAAGCTAATGTCTCCTGTAGTTAGGTGTTAGTTAGCAGACTGTGACAGCTTGCAGATCTTCTCTGACAGAAACAGACTGCGGTCACTCTGCCGGGGTCAAAGCAAAAACCTAAAGCTGGCAGAGGGCGGAGCAGAGCCAAGTCGCTGTGACCAGACCAGATGCTCGCCAAACAATGTCTGATTACTTGAATGAATTGAGCTGGTTTGACCATGGAAAAGAAAAAAGATACACTAGTCCAGAACACAGGACCTTGTTCCTCTATTTACTGTCTTGCTCCCGCCCCCAGACACATCTGACCAATAAGAGGTGTGAGGAGTGCGTGATTTCTAATGACGCATTTTGGTACACTTGGATATTTCAAGGTGTGAAACAAACCCAAACCATAGGGAAAGTTATTTGATGCCTTAAAAAGGAACTGTTATGCTTAACAGCTGGGATTGGTCACCCCGGATCACTACTGTACAGTCTCTGGCTCTAAAAATAAGATCATTAAAATAAGATGGTGTTGCCCGTATCCTGGAGATTTTGGCTTAATTTAGGGAGGCAGTGGATATGCGGCGGCCATCTTTTCTTTTCTTTTTTTACAGTCAATGCTCAGAACACACTGGGGAGATGATAGATCCCAGGGGAACGCCCTTGGGATCCACCTGGAGGAACTTGGAAATAATAATAAGCGTCAACAATGGATGGATGGATGGATGGACAGATGGATGGTATCAGTCAATAATGGTATAACAGTGTGCACTTTCTATCCCCTGCACTGTTCATTTCCATACCGCCCACCACCATCAGCACCACAGGGCAAAGGTACACAAACAGAGAAACAGAAGCAGGTCTGAATCGGCGCTGGCAGTCAAAACAAATGAGCGGGATAAATGCAGCAGCTGTTTTCTATTTCGCTAAATACCCCTTTTCATACAGGCGGGAAATAATAAAGCGACGCAATTAGTGAAGCACTCATTTAAAAAAAACAAAAAAACTCTTTCTATCTTTCTCTCTACGTCTCACTTGGCTAATTATGAGCGATCTGTAAAGAGAGACGGGGAGAAAAACACCGAGTGAGAACCTGTAAAGGGAGGTCAGGCGAGGTCGCTCCATCTGCAAGTGAAAGTAGTTGTTGTGAGGGAAGAGGCTGAGCAGCCACCCGGAGAGTGACCAACGGCTGCTGAACAAGGGAGGAATATGAAAAAAAATAAACAAAATAAAAAAATAAAACCAGAGGTAATTTGGATCCAGATAATCATTCTAACTGTCAATGGCTAATTTTGCGCTAACCCTTCGAGCCCTTTCTACTCGCTACATTAACGGGCGGCATTGTGAAGCAACCGGCTTTTAATGTGTTTAACAATGCATTAAATGACGTTATTAAGTGGCTGAATTAGGCCGGAAAGCTTTTCCACCACCGTGTCAAACACAAAGCCAGGCCCGACAGGTAGGAATAGGAAAAGGTGTACATAAAGAGGAGCAAATCCAATAAAGAGGAGAAAATCCAATATCCAATATATATCCAAACCCTTGACATTATTTATGGGGCTGGTTTACAACAACTTTGGGATGTTTGATATACAGTATATATATATATACATACATGTGTATACGTATATACGTGTGTGTATATATTATATATATATATATATATATATATATATATATATATATATATATATATATATATATAATATATAATACTGTATATGGGGTTGCAATAGGTCAGTCTGAGCGAGTTGGGTTGGGAACCAGAGGGTTGCTGGTTTAAGTTCCCATTGGGACCAAGTATGGTGGGGACTGGTTTCTGGACAGATGCCAGTTACCTCCTGGGCACTGCCAAGGTGCTCTTGAGCAAGGCACCAAACCCCCAACGTTCGGGGCGCCTTCTAGGGCATGCCCCAACCCCCCCCCCCTAACTCTGACATCTTGCCATTTAGTGCATGTATAGGTACTGAGCATGTGTGTGTAGTTAAGACCTTTGTGTAATGTGTGTAATAACAACAGAGTGGAAAATGTGATTTTCCCAAGTGGTATTAATAAAGAATACATTATCATTGTCAATATATTTAAATAATGGCATGCTGTTTAGGAAGTCATTCTGTGTATATATAGTATTTGAAGTTTAAATATGTGGAATGATTTGGAATGAAAGGCTGAATATATGGAATGAAAGTCTGAACATATGGAATGAAAGTCTAAATATATGGAATTAAAGGGTGAATGTATGGAATGAAAGTCTGAATAAATGGAATGAAATGGTGAATATATGGAATGGAAGTCTGAATACATGGAATTAAAGGCTGGATATATTGATTAATTAGTTAATAGTTTCCACTCCGTATATTCAGAATTTCATTCAACATATTCAAGGTTCATTCTATATACTCAAACTCCAGTAAAGCTAATAGAACTAGATGTTTCATCCCTTTAGTAGGAAACTCTTGCCAGTAGCAGTTGGTGTGGGGTGATTAAACGAAGGGTAAGGTAAGTCATTAGGGTCATCCAGGGCGCCCTGCCCAGGATCCTAGGGCACCCTACCTAGGATCCTAGGGCACCCTGCCAAGGATCCTAGGGCACCCTGCATAGGATCCTAGGGCACCCTGCTTGATAAATGTTTCTGAAGGCCATGATGTCTCCAGAGGGCTCAACAGTATACCCAGCGTCCCAGGTACACCCCCTCTATGCCATCCCCTCCATTTCCCTTATGTGCTCTGCATGACAGGGGCGTCCTCCCTGAGTCGGGACTAAACCTGACCGCATACCATCTTTCTCTACCTTGATGCCCAGTTGGGGTCCTTACGCTTGACCCAGAGCCAGTTACTGCTTTTGTCGGCAGTACTTGACATGGAAGATGCTGGTCTTCCAACCGGCCTGGGATGCTTCAGCGGCCAGGTCGGAATATTTGTTCTTTTTGCATATATTCAAACTTCAAATATATATTATACATATGTAATCTGTTGCAAGTAAAAGGCCTGACTTAAGTATGTGATTGTCATCAGGAAAATGTACTTAAAGTATTAAAAGTAAAAGTACTCAATGCAGAACAATCCTCCCATTAGATAGTAAAAAGTATAAAGGATCCAACCAGCTGTGTGTTTAATGACATCATCATCTCAGCTGGACCTGGACGACGTTGTAGTGTTGCTATGTTACTTTATAATAAAAAATCAGATTTTATAATATACATGTGTTTGGTGTGCACAAATTTTATGTCTAAAGTAACTAGTAACTAAAGTCACTAGTAACTAAAGCTTTCAGATGAATGTAGCGGAGTAACTAAAGTAACTAGTAACCAAAGCTAATGAATGTAGTTGAGTAGCTAGTAGAATATTTCTCTCTGAAATGTAACGGAGTAGAAGTAGAAAGTGGCATGACTCAAGTGAAGTACAAGTACCTTAACATTTGGACTTAAGTACAGTGCTGTAGTAAAGATGTACTTAGTCATAATGCACCATTTGTGTGTATCATATTGCTTTTTAACTTCAGTGGTGCCTCTTGCGCTTCATATTTCAGTCTCTTTGAACATTGTACATGAGTTGCATTTAATTTCCTCTCACTTCATAATGAACACATGTTGAGGACAAACGAATACAGGGTTTTTAAAGTGGATTCACGTGTTTCACACCCTTTCATAAAACATAGCATATTGCATTACAGGCCGTCCGTAAACTCTAGATGTAGGGAAATAAATTAAACTGCACTTGAAACATAGTTTCAGTGCAAGAGTTTTCTGTTTGCAATTTAAAGGAGTAATGGAGGTGAATGAGGCAAATCCACAGAACTTTGGCTGTGGCTACCAAACAGTGTTGATGTGGGTGCTACATCATTCCAGTATATGATTACAGTAAGGCTAAGGGAGGTGTTTTGGCTAACGTGGCTGCCAATGTGACTTATTGCTGGTGAAAACTTGCTGCATGAATGAAGTTTCTAAATCCTACCAATTTGAGGTGCCATCACCTCTCTGCAAAACCGTTTCTGGAGCACGTGAGAGCTGCCATGTTAAACTTGCCCTTTGCCAGCATCACCTGAGCCAGTGCTGACTAGTCAGCCCTTGCTGGAACAGATCATGCACACAGGCCTCAGAGCAGGAAGCGGCTCCACGTCAAGACCCTCACACTCTGTGCAAGGATCGGCGCTGGCAGTGTCTGTTTGAAAAACAAACCCAACCCTGTTTGACCCTCCAACTCCCTGGCGTGCAACTTCTTACCTCATTTCTGACACCTCAATGGATCCACCCTCCTCAGACACGGAGAAGAATGCTCACATAGCGGATAACCCTCTCACAAGGGTCATCCAACCTTTTTTTAAGTCTACCCTCTGACAGGGAGCTGTAGTGAAATGACTTCCCCTTGTTTGTTATCTTACAGAAAGGATGAAAAAGATATTTGGCACACACAGGGATGTGTACGCGAGCTCTGCTCTGAAAAGTATCTCTTTTTTTTCTCTCTCTCTACAACCCGGGCTGCGTGGCAGAGGTAGCTCACGCCCAGCTGGAATAATAAGAGCCTAGTTGGCACTTCCTCCATAAACAGCAGTGGGGAGAGGTTTGGACGGGGGGGTCAAGCAAGCCTCACTAGTAAGCCTGCCTGGGACACGAGATGATTGCTACTCACAAACAAAAGGTGGAAAGAGGGACAAGGACAGGAGGTCTGTTGGCATCACTTGAAACACACTCCTAACTCGATGTGTCAGTCGCTGTCAAAAAATAAATAAAAAATAAAAAAAACGCCCCTCTCTTATGCCACAATGAGCCAGGGAGGCCAACCTTTGTAAGAAACTGGAACTTTTCCTTTTTATTTGCCTAGATAGATAGAAAGGCTTCATTATACTTTTTTTCACATGAGCAGTAGTCTCTCATTGCCTGACCTTCCTCCACAGTGCTGCACAAGAGGGTCTGTCTAGTCTACACAGCATTACTGGATAGGAGAAAAAACATGCATCACAATCCAAACCAATAGCTTCAGGAAAGAACTTGTTTTGGTGGAACGTCTACTGTCCATTCAAAGGTTGTTTTAGTTTGTATGGAAAACTCACAATTTGATAGTCTAGTCAACATCATTCAATTTTAGAAATACAGTTGTGCTCATAAGTTTACATACCCATTGTAAAGTTGACTAAAAAAAGGAATAAAAAAACTTTTCTAAATTTATCTTGATGCCTTAATTAAAAGATGAGGTATAATCCAACCTTTAGGGACACCAATTTTCATTGTGAATGAATAATGTATTGTAAATAAATAAATGTTATTCCTTAAAATACAGTCAGCATAAGTATACATGGTATGGTTTTATTTCAGCTAGACTAATAGCTGGTTTGATTTGCATTGAGAGATGATTTTATGGAAAGTATCCCATGCCAATCTCTAGGTATGGTGAAGGGTATGTGATGATATGGGGGGAGGGGGGCCACTTTAATTCCAAAGGGCAAGGGAACTTCATCAGGATGCAAAGTATCCTGATCCATGAAATAACTGGCCTTTAAAAATAAAAAGCTTCCTGCCTCTATGGTAATTTAACCTAGGGGGGTGTATACTTATGCCCCCTTTGAACATTTATTTATTTACAATACATTATTCATTCATAAAGAAAATTGGTCTCCTTAAAGGTTGGATTTTACTTCATTTGTAATTAAGGTATTGAGATAAATTTCCAAAAGATGATTTTTTTTATTCCTCTTTTTAGTCAACTTTATCATGGGTATGTAAACTTATGAGCACAACTGTATGTATTCACAATGTATTCAACAATAACACCCGGGCCTACAATGTACATATGATGAGCACAGAGATGTAAACAGTCTTCACAAGACACAGCAGTAAGTGCAAAATGTGGAAGTGAGGTGTTCCAGGAAAAAAAACTAAATAGCCAATAGACTCTGTTCCCCCTTAAA
>NC_045743.1:21959320-21963934 GCF_008692095.1 Etheostoma spectabile | reverse complement strand
CCCCCCCCCCCCCCCCCCCCGGTGCCCCCACAGTCCATTTTGGCTAGAGTGCCGACAAATATGATTTCCATTGGATCAGAGTACTGTCCCTTTGCTGCATCTTCTGCAAGTCGCTGCCTTGGCTATATGGATATGGAAATCTACTTTCAAACACACATTGAATGGCAACTGTGTACTTTGAAATGTCCTTAGAAATCTTTACAACACAGAGTAGAAACATATTGAACTTACTGTAGAGCAATTGCTGTAAGAATTAAATTCTGTATGGGACTTCATTTCTGTTCTGTTGTCTGTTATCTGAAAACTGTGTGCAGCAAGGTTTTCTTGGTTGAAGGTTGAGGCAAGTTTATTGTAAGTGTATTGCACATTATTTTTACACGGTTCTGTGAAAAAGAAATCTTCCCAGCCCTTGTCACATGACCAATTAATGTTTCCATGATGACTATGCACAATCTTGGGCTAAGAGCCCATACAAAAGTATCTTGTATTTGGATACACATTTTGGTAAAAAATTAAAACAAAGTGAAAATGATAAGGATTGTGATCTAGCTAGCTGTCTGGATTTACCTTGCAGAGATCTGTGGAACAGGTAACCATAGTCCTCAGATTGGACAGTTAGTCTAGCTAGCTGTCTGGATTTACCCTGCAGAGATCTGAGGACCAGGTAACCATAGTCCTCAGATTGGACAGATAGTCTAGCTAGCTGTCTGGATTTACCCTGCAGAGATCTGTGGACCAGGTAACCATAGTCCTCAGATTGGACAGATAGTCTAGCTAGCTGTATGGATTTACCCTGCAGAGATCTAAGGACCACTGAAGCCATTTCATTAACACAAAATGCCAAGCTTGTCAGTGCTTTATACCATTTTTTTTTCATACACTAGTTAGAAATTCTTTATTAGGCATAATGCCTTGAGATGTGACATCTCGTTTTCGAGGGGGTCCCTAAGGGCAAAGAAAATATACAGTAAATTCACATGTAGACAAGACAATTAACAAAACAGCTTGGGGGAATAATAAAAAAAAATAATAAAAAAAAAAACACATCACACCCAAACATATACACATACTGAAAACAAAAACAAAAGCTCTCCATCACACTAAAATCACCCATATCCTTCCCATTCCAACAATAATATTAAACAAAAATAAAAACAGTTATAGTTATATAATTAATAAAAGTTTAAGAAATAAAAAAAATATTATGTATGTAAAGTATACACACATAAAGTAAAGGCACATACGTTTACACAGTTACTTAACATATACATATACAAACACACACAAATACATGCATACTACTGTACGTGTACATACATGTAAAACACAAAAACATTTAAAAATAAAAATAATAAAAAATAAAAATTCAAGTATAAGATCAATTAGAAATCAAGTATGAGAAAACAATTGCAGCTTGTATGTAAATAATTAAAAGAGACATCTTAAACTGGTGAAAGGAGGAAAGAGCTCTAAAAGACTGGAAACCATTCCTCGGAAGGGGCTTTAAATTTAAAAGCTCTCCTCCCAATTCTTTAGATTATGTGGTACTGAAAAGAAAAGATGGTCAGTGTCTCTAAGGCTATGGGTTGATATACGATCAAATGTTGTTTCAGATAAAATGGATAATCTGAAAAAATACATTTGTGAACAAACTGCAGCCAGTGAAACTGACGTCGAGCATTTAGTGATAAAAGATTCAACGACTGATACATTTGACAATGATGCGTCCTGAATGGACACCTCAGGACAAATCTGCAAAGACTATTATAAATCACATTCAGAGGCTTAAGATTGGTTTCAGCAGTGTTCTGGTAAACAACATCTGCATAATCGATTATAGGTAATAATAATTGGGTAATAATTTTTAATCTGATCTGTTTTGTAAAACAATTAATTGAGCGATATAACATTCTTAAACTACAACTTATTTTTCTCACAAGAGAATTAATATGAGGTCTAAAGGTAAGTTGGGAGTCTAGCCAGAGGCCCAGATATTTAAACTCCTTAACATATGTTAAAGGTGTACCATCCAGAAATTTTACCTCAAGAGAGTTATTTTGCTTATGTAGTGCAGATCTAGTTGCAAAAAGCATGCTATAAGACTTCTTATTATTCAATAAAAGCAGATTAGAAGATAACCATGTTTGAATACGACTAAAATCAAATTGAAGTGAGGTTTGAATCTCAGATATTTTATATTTAGATGTATATATAACTGTGTCATCGGCATATAGATGAATCTGACAGTCAAAGCATATTTGAGGAAGGTCATTTATAAAAATGGCAAATAAAAGGGGCCTAGGGAAGAACCCTGAGGGACACCGTTTCAATATACTGACTGTGAAAGTAGGCATTAAGAGACACACTTGACGTCTATAGTGAAGATAAACCAGAGAACAGCCGATTTGGAAAGACCAATAGCATTATTTATCAAGAAGAATTATAGATTAACCATGTCAAACGCCTTAGTGAGGTCATAAAAATTGCACCTGTAGACATATTGTTATCTTGCGAGAAAAAATCATTGGTAAATATGTAAGAGCTGTTGTTGTAGAGTGATTAGCTCTAAATCCAGATTGATTTGGAGTAAAATAGAAAAATCATTAATTATTTAGACAATTGCTTAAAAATAAGTTTTTCGAATATCTTTGCTACATTACTGATTATGGAGATTGGCCTATAATCATTAACATCAAGTGAATCCCCACCTATGTAGGGTGTTACTTTTGCAAATTTCCACATTAATGGGATTACACGGTGGAAAGTGATAAATTAAATAAGTCACAGAGCGGAAATGCAAACATGAGCAGAGAGTTTGATGAACTAATATCCAGACCATCAGGACCAGCACCAGTAGAGGATTTTATTCTAAGATTGCCTGTTGGACATCAAAAGGGTTAATTGTTGAAAATGAAAATGCACTATCATTCACAAATTTTGTATACTAGAATGAAAAGCTCAGATGATTGAGAACAAACGATAGAGAAAAATGTTAGTAAAGGCATTGGCCATGAGATAGGTCAGTGATAATGTCATTATTTATTCTAAGTTTAGTAGGAAGATTTTATTGGTATTGTTATTAAAGAGTTAAGTTTCTTCCAAAACTGCTTTGGTTTTTAAAATCATCCGATAAAAAGTGCTTATAGTAATTTGATTTGCATCGTGTTTTAGTAGTACAAACATTTCTTAATTTCTTGTATTAGACCAATCAGCATCATCATTTGCTTTCGGTATTTGACCCAGCTTTCTCGTTGTTTAAATAAATATATTAAATCACTATCAATCCAAGGTAAATGACTACCCTTAACCTTAACTGATGTCCAAGGTGCGTGTTTATCTATGACTTTAAAAACCTCTGAAAGAAAATAGTTCCATGCGTCTTCAACATAAGGGATCATTTGAAATCTAGCCCAGTTAATGCTTAATAAATCTTGGATGAAAGCCTCTGTATGTAGTTTTTTACACTGTCTTATCCGAATTACTTTAGGCAGCAGACGTGGTAATCTTATTTTCCAAACACAAAAAACGATTGAGTGATCACTAAAACAATCAGGTAATACACCAGAATGAGAAATTCTATTTGGGTGGGTAACCAAGATCCAGTCCAAAAGAGACCTGGACCTATTGGTCACCCTAGTCGGAACAGTAATTAGTTGGGTAAGGTTAAGGCCATTAAATAAGTTCTTTTCATGAGAAGAACAACAATCAAGCCAATTACGATTAAAATCACCAAGAAGAATCAACTCATTTGTATAGTCTAAGGAATTAATAGTAGCAAGAATACAATTTGTTGATTCAACAGGGGAATTTGGAGGTCTATAGATATTACCTATAGTTATCTGCTTATTTTCATGAAAAACAATATTAACAAATAAGCATTCAAAATGTACAGCTCTCTCCTTTGGCATAATAAGTTCAGAAGATAAATGAGAAGAAATATAGGTGGCTACTCCCCCACCCCCCCGAGTACCCCTGTCTGTTCTATACAAAGTATAACCATCAAGTTTGACGTCTGCATCCGATATATTACTATTCAGCCATGTTTCAGAAAGTGTGATAACTCTAGGCTTATTGTAACAAAGCCAGGCTCTTAGCAAGTCAATTTTATGTAACAAACTCCTAATATTCAAATGAATAACAAATAAACCTTTACCTATACTGATACTTTATAGATAAATAAATAAGGTGGTCAGGAAGAAAAGGGTGTAGGGGAGGGGAGAGCATATAACACAAGTCTTTACAAACATTTAAACACAAAACCAACACACGCACACCACCATGCACACAAAAAACACACACATGGTCAAACCAAGGCATAACCTAAAAATTAATAGAACAAAAACAATCAAACAAAAATGCAGGCTCAGGCGCAGAGAAATAACTGAGAATACTTTATATATGCAAATTATTTCACCATGTACAGACCTCCTTATGAGACATAATGAGAACAGAAATAAAATAGCTAGTAATATAGACTAGGGAAAAAGCTACATAGACAAAATCAAAGAAACTAAGTATTGTTTATCAACAACTAGATAGGCTACATTTTAAATGCAGCCCTATAATCTAAATAGAATAAAATAAAATAAAGTTAAATAAGATAAAGAGTCTCAA
>NC_045743.1:21958627-21959310 GCF_008692095.1 Etheostoma spectabile | reverse complement strand
TGAAAGGAAATAATAAATCGTTTCTATGTTATATAAACCTTCAAAACATAATCGAAAATCGTCAAATAAATCCAAATTACGCTACTACAAGCAAACAATATCATCAAGAACAACCAGTCAATAAACTACCTTAGACACGACAGGAGCAGTCCGTCACTCAGGTTGTAGCTAATTCCTGAAGAAACTTTTCAGCTTCCCCGGGGGTTTTGCACAGCACCGATATACCATTGGAGGTGATCTTGAGCGTGGCAGGAAAATACAAGGAATATTTAATGTTCAGTTCACGGAGTTTCTTTTTAATATCATCGAACTCCCGACGCTTCTGGAGAAGACTGGAACTAAAGTCCGGGAAAATATGGACATGTTTGTCATTGTACTTAAGTTCATCTTTTTTTCGGGCAAGTTGTAGGATTTTAAATTTATCCTGAAGGCTAAGGAGTTTCACCAGGATAGGTCTTGGAGCAAACTTCTTCTGGCTCTGTGACTGTAGCATAGGGGAACGGTGAACCCGCTCTAAGGCTGGAGGTACCGGGAAATTCTCCTCACCCAGAAGCTGCTGGATTAGGCCGCCGATGAATCCGTGGATGTCTTTACCCTCAGCTTTTTCAGGAACATGAATGAAGCAAAGATTGTAGGCCCTGCTTCGATTTTCAGCATCGTCCAGTTTATCCCGCAGATGTGAG
>NC_045743.1:21956911-21958602 GCF_008692095.1 Etheostoma spectabile | reverse complement strand
ACGGGCCCTGGCCTACTCCCCCCCCCCCCGAGTACCCTGTCTGTTCTATACAAAGTATAACCATCAAGTTTGACGTCTGCATCCGATATATTACTATTCAGCCATGTTTCAGAAAGTGTGATAACTCTAGGCTTATTGTAACAAAGCCAGGCTCTTAGCAAGTCAATTTTATGTAACAAACTCCTAATATTCAAATGAATAACAAATAAACCTTTACCTATACTGATACTTTATAGATAAATAAATAAGGTGGTCAGGAAGAAAAGGGTGTAGGGGAGGGGAGAGCATATAACACAAGTCTTTACAAACATTTAAACACAAACACAAACACACGCACACCACCATGCACACACAAAAACACACACACTGGTCAAACCAAGGCATAACCTAAAAATTAATAGAACAAAAACAATCAAACAAAAATGCAGGCTCAGGCCGCAGAGAAATAACTGAGAATACTTTATATATGTCCAAATTATTTCACCATGTACAGACCTCCTTATGAGACAATAATGAGAACAGAAAATAAAATAGCCTAGTAATAATAAGACTAGGGAAAAAGCTACATAGACAAAATCAAAGAAACTAAGTATTGTTTATCAACAACTAGATAGGCTACATTTTAAATGCAGCCCTATAATCTAAATAGAATAAAATAAAATAAAGTTAAATAAGATAAAGAGTCTCAATATTGTGGTCTGAAAGGAAATAATAAATCGTTTCTATGTTATATAAAACTTCAAAAACATAATCGAAAATCGTCAAATAAATCCAAATTACGCTACTACAAGCAAACAATATCATCAGAACAACCAGTCAATAAACTACCTTAGACAGACAGGAGCAGTCCGTCACTCAGGTTGTAGCTAATTCCTGAAGAAACTTTCAGCTTCCCGGGGGTTTTGCACCGCACGCTACCATTGGAGGTGATCTTGAGCGTGGCAGGAAAATACAAGGAATATTTAATGTTCAGTTCACGGAGTTCTTTTTAATATCATCGAACTCCCGACTTCTGGAGAAGACTGGAACTAAAGTCCGGGAAAATAGGACATGTTGTCATTGTACTTAAGTTCATCTTTTTCGGGCAAGTTGTAGGATTTTAAATTTATCCTGAAGGCTAAGGAGTTTCACCAGGATAGGTCTTGGAGCAAACTTCTTCTGGCTCTGTGACTGTAGCATAGGGGAACGGTGAACCCGCTCTAAGGCTGGAGGTACCGGGAAATTCTCCTCACCCAGAAGCTGCTGGATTAGGCCGCCGATGAATCCGTGGATGTCTTTACCCTAGGCTTTTTCAGGAACATGAATGAAGCAAAGATTGTAGGCCCTGCTTCGATTTTCAGCATCGTCCAGTTTATCCCGCAGATGTGAGTTTTCACCCTCGAGTGTCTTCAAGCGTTTTTGTATGTCGGATAAGTTGTCCTCGTTGGAGCTGACCCTGTGTTCAAGCTCCGCTACATGGTCACCCAAAGTTGTTAGAGAGCCATGAATTGAAGTTAAACTTAACTGAATATTATCCATTTTAGCGTCGAAGTGTGACAGCAATTCGGCTTTCAGTTGTTGCATAGTGTCCACTATAAACTTGTTTGTAACAGAGTGCTCCATAGTGGTCATCAAAAAAATGTAAATCAAGAGGTTTTGATGACGTTATTTATATAATGCGTCGGTTTGCCTTTGTAGCGAGACAATCAAAT
>NC_045743.1:21952101-21956888 GCF_008692095.1 Etheostoma spectabile | reverse complement strand
AAGGAAAATGTTGTCATTCTTGCAGGCCTGGCTTACTCAAACGCTCACGCTGCCGCCATCTTGGGTTGATTACTAAAGAGTAATAAAAGAGAGTAATAAAGAGTAATTTAGTTTTAAACACTTGGGAAAACCAAGGTGTTTTAAGAATACATCTTCATTTGTCAAGAAAATAATCAACAGACTTGTTGATAATGAAAATAATCATTACTTTCAGCCCTGCTTTGGACTGTGATTGGGAATGTGGAAAAGGTAAAGAGTCATTTAGTAACCAGTGAAGAGAGAGATCCTTCTCTCTCTCTGGTACCACTAAGGAATCTTGCTTGTGAAGTAGGTGCAGGTGAGCTAGGGATGACTGACTGACTTCCACGTGACGAGTATCAGTATTCATGATGTGAACGTTTTGCTATCAACCTAATGTGGAAAAAGCCGGGGACTGGCGAGTTAATTAGCTTGTCAAAAATGACACCCAAACTGCTTTCATATGTATGGAAAAGTTAAAGGCAGAGGCCTTGGAATATTGGCTACACCACTAATGGAATGTGCACGCCTGATGATAAGGACCGCTGTCTTAGTCTCAATTAGCTGGGGAACTGTTTAGCTATTCAGCATATGACAACTTCAACTTAGAAGAGACTGAAAATGATCCGCTTCACCCGATTTTAAGGAGAAATACAGTTGAATGTCATCAGCGTAGCAATGGTAATGGATGTTGTATTTTCCAAAAACCCAGTGTAAGCATATATAATGCTAATATGAAAGGACCTAAGACGGGACCTTGGGTTCACTGTCATCTGCTGGTCTTTCAAAGAATTTATAATATCCGTGAGATGGTTTCATCAAGAGGCGTGGCTAGAAGTACATTTTCTTTGTCACGTTGTCATACCACGAGAGCTGAAAATACCTGTTACCCTAACCTTTTGCACTAAATCAATAATAGGTGTTGATCTGCCCTGCTGTTTAATTTTAAGTTTCTCCTCGTAAGGAAGACCTTCAAATGGCTTTGCCAAAAGCAAGTATTAGCATTTTCTGTCATTGGGTGCAGTTTGCTAGTTAGCTAGCTCACCCCTACGACACTAGCCTGACACTGCATGAATGAATAAACAAACGATCCAAAAAAACAATATAAACAGGTTAAACTGAAACAAGGAATATGGTGTATAATTGTATGAAATGCAGGATGGAAATTAGCTAGAAATTTCACCAAGTAAATACCGATAAATAGGTTGCAGCAGTTCGTCGTTCAACACTTTTTTGAATACGACGATGTCAGACTTATTTTGGTAACAGGAAGTGAGTAAAAACTAATTTTTAAGGTGAAAAATTACCTTTGAAGCCTTTTTGGGTGTGGCTTTAGCTCTTTATGTTGTAACTTTCTAACGTTCTAACTTTTGAAACTTTTAACAAAGTTGAATTTGAACCATTGAATCTTACACATCAAATGGTATCACATGTCTGTAGACTTTCACTTCCTGGTTGGTGTTTCTTCCATTTATCCATAAAGAACGATCCCAGGGTTGCAATGAGTATTTTTCTAAACCACAATAATCTAACTGGTCAGGGTTAGGCATGTAAAACTTATGGTTGAGTTTAGGGTTAGAGTAAGGGAAATGGTAATAGGTTCTATTTTTCTCTTCTACATTTATCTAGATAGTTCTGTTTAGGTAAGAAAAGTGAAAGGTTGAGGTTAATAATATAAGATTGGTAGCAGAGATAAGACGACTTCCTTGCTGGTGTAGGCATACTCTGCTTCCCTACACCCCCTGCCCAGAATGGGAATGGGGTGAGAGAGGGAAACGCCAATTCATAGTATACCAGTTATGCATTTGATGTTGTGTTGAGCAAAATGGGTTGGGCCAATGGCAAGTTAGCATTTAAAGAGGAACTGGTTGTCTGAAGGCACTGGTTGATTTAGGGAAGTTCAGATCCCACAGACCTCCGCACGTGTCCGACGATTACGCAGTTGAAGTGGAGGGCAACGGTATGCTCAGTGATGAATGAGCTTGTATAGTCTGGTGTCTTTTTATAGTACAAATAGCAGTCAATCAAAAGGAGATGCAGCCTTTAAGCAGACCCTCCAGTCATCACGCAGGAGCCCAGCGTCCAGGCCAGCCCACTCCTCCATTGACCTCCAGAGACGCTGATCGTCTATGGGCGGAACATAATCGCAACATTTATCCAATGACCATCTAGTTTCAAAGCACTTTGAACAACTGATCAAAGCAGCTCCATTGAAGTCCATGGACTGAAACAGGGAAATGCCCTGTTTTCACTACGGGAGTGTATGAGAAGGAAATTGAGTCAACTGATTCTGAACAAATTCGTCTTCGAGATGAACGTATTCTAACCATTTTTAGTCATTAAAATGTTGACACAACAGTACATATTTCACCATTAATTTTTGGAAATTTTAGTCTCCTCGTGTCTTTCCATCGACTTCGAATGCAATCACGTTACCTCTAAAATTCCCTTTGCGTTCTACTTGAACAGCGTTAGCAGAACTGGCTCAGTAATGTGCTCCATTCATGAACCCTGGCTGCAATTTGTCCAAAGTGGTGTTGGAGAAGGTAACTTTCGACAAAAAGTGATTAAGTGTCAGTTTATAAGACAGAGATGTGCAGAGATATGAGAGACAGTCATAACATGGGTTAAAAGAAATAGGAAGTGACACATAGCACATACGCTAATTGATTTAAGGAGCAGCTTGTGACAGCAGCTAAGACCACCCACGCCTTACTTTAGCATACAAACCAAATTAAAACACATCCCAGGGGCCGCCGCATTCTCATAAAACTCAAACCACAAATTTTCCCAACTGTCTCCATCTTTATCACCTACTGTAGACACAGACATCCCCCGTGTTGCTGGTTTTCATTAACTCGATATCCCGCCAAGCCCCTGTTTGACCCCCTGGGAAACCCCCCTATGGTATTGTATGGTGTCAGGCTCAGCTAGAATGAGATCACCTGTGGCAGACAGTCAAATGCCAGCCACTGTAATGTGAATTGTGATGCATGTCTAAGGCACAGCCCCACACTTTTTAAGTGGGGGTTATTGTTGGCCAATCAATTTGTGTTATCAGTGTTCAAAAGAGGACCGTATCTGACATTTTGTGTGGAAACTAATATATTCCTGTGAAAAACTACACGTTTTTAGCTTATTACGTCTTGATAAGAAATAGACTACACCAGTTGATGCACACGAGTTGAGCCTGTAATGATTTATCACCAACCGAGGATGCAAAAGAATCTTAATTGTGCTTTTCATTTGGACAAATTTGTCTTTGGCCTTTTAAGAATCAAAAGTAATTATCTCTCACACGCAGGGTTAATTTCACTTGGAAAATCAGCTCTGTGATGAAGTTGCACTATTAAATGTGTTTGCAGGAGTGGTGGCTGCACAAAGTAAGGCCCATTGATATGCAAACCGATATGCTCTCTACTGAATTTTACTCTGTATCGTCCAAATTCTGCTCTGCATGCATTAGGCTTTTGATGTTGTCGGTTGGATTCTGTGAATGGATTTGCTAAATTCTGCAAGCATGATTGGACCCCTGTACCTCTAAAGCATCAAGGCACAAATGTTATGTAACAGAGTCCGGTATTTGAAGCCAGAATGTTATTATGAAGTCCTTTTTATATGCTTGTCTCTGAGGTCAGCTTTGTTAAAGTTACCTATGTCTTGAGATAACGTCTGTAATGAATTGACACTATAACTAAAATTGAAATTAAATTAAATTTGACTAGTCCAGTAAAATAACCCCTCTCCCCAGTATCTGGTGAGACTTTGATTATGACAAACCCACAGTCCTTATGTTTTTATACTGACATTATCTGAGAAAATGGTCATATTGTTTTACAATAACGATGACAGAGAAATATAAGAGATTAAAAAAAGCACCATAAAGAAAGTTAAGCTCCTTTGAAGTCCCAGCAGATAGGTTGTAAGTCTTTACAGAGATATTATGGGAATAATATACAGGGTTTGAAGTGTTAAGTGAGCCTGAGCTCCAGAATCTCTTTTACTGATTCATTAGTTGTTGACAGTCATACAGCTTGTAATGCTTTCCTGCTGAATAACACGTCTCCTGCTGCTTTTATGACACAGACTAAGCTTGTTGTTGTGTTTTCTGAAGAAATGGAACCAGTTATACGTGCCACTTAAAGTGCTCATATTATGCTTTATGGATTTTCCCCTTTCCTTTGTTGTGTTATGTATCTTTTTGTGCATGTTGTAGGTTTACAAAGTGAAAACAGAGAAAAAAATGTTCAGAAGCTGCTCCAACCAGCTCGATTGTAGTCCCGCCTTGACAAACTAGCATCACTTTGTAAAACATGTTATAATGCTTTCCTAGCTGCTAGCATGGCACGCCCTCATACTCTGCTTCTGACTGGCTAGTAGTCCTTACCTAGGTACTGTCAGGGCCCTCATACTCTGCTTCTGACTGGCTAGTAGTCCTTACCTAGGTACTGTCAGGGCCCTCATACTCTGCTTCTGACTACCTAGGTAAGGACTACTAGCCAATGTCAGGGCCCTCATACTCTGCTTCTGACTGGCTAGTAGTCCTTACCTAGGTACTGTCAGGACCCTCATACTCTGCTTCTGACTGGCTAGTAGTCCTTACCTAGGTACTGTCAGGACCCTCATACTCTGCTTCTGACTGGCTAGTAGTCCTTACCTAGGTACTGTCAGGACCCTCATACTCTGCCTCTGACTGGCTAGTAGTCCTTACCTAGCTACTGAGCATGTGCGACTCCCAAAAAAGATGGAACAGAAGTGAGATGTCTCAC
>NC_045743.1:21952026-21952091 GCF_008692095.1 Etheostoma spectabile | reverse complement strand
AAACAGAGAGCTCAACACACAGGGTGAAAGGAGGTGCGGTAGCAATGTGCAGTACAACAAAAATA
>NC_045743.1:21940678-21952016 GCF_008692095.1 Etheostoma spectabile | reverse complement strand
TTGAAAATTAAACCATGTAAACCTTTTCTGATATAACCTGTAAATGCAATTATGAACCTTAAAATGAGCATAATATGAGCACTTTAAGACATGTTTAGGAAGATAATGATAAGATGATTTTCAAGTGTACGCTTCTATTTGGGTTCAGGAACGTGTCTAAAGTGATTTGCAGAGTTCTTTTACAGAGGGGCAAAGATACAGGATACAGGGAATATGGCAGCTGTAGAAAAAGACTTATGTAAAAATGTGATAATGAAACTGTGAGCATCAGTAGCCAAAGTAGGAGGTAGAGGAATATTATTCAGCTCATTATTTTCATTACTCCACCTTCCTCCACTCTCTTTTTGTCCCCTGACAGCCGACTCTCTTCACCAGCACATACTACAGTTACATATGAATTTAGAGGTGGATTTCATATTGGGCTTAATTTAAAAGACTTTTTTTTTTTCCTTGCCCCTACTCTCCACATGGTGCGCACATCTGTGCTGCGTTCCCGAGGTTCAGCGATGCTCACGATTCGCTGCACGGTCGTACAATGTCAATGCTTGATATCCCACCAGCCGCGCCACGCCACGCCCCAGAACAAGTGCGCGTGAAGCGGCTCTCCGCCCCGCTTAGGACAGGCCAGGCGAGTTGTTCGAACAGCCTGGCAGGAAGTGAAACAGCGAGAGTTTCCAGCCCAAAAACACCCTCCAGTGTATTGGAGGGCTAAAAAAGGCCGTTTTTTACGTGGTTCTTTCGGTTTTCCAAAAACAATTTTGCTCTACTACGACTACAAATGAGAACAACTTACATTGGTGGCTTAACATCTGATTGACGCGAGGTTCAGTGCTTTGCGATACCAGTCTTATGGGATTACTGGTGTAGCTGTCACGGTTTGGGCCTTTTTGTCTTGTTTTCTTTTCCCTCTCTGTGTTTGGGACTTGCTTTCCCCCAGTCTTGTGTTGTTGGTCTTGTCCCGTGTTCCCCTTAGGGCCTGTATGTTCTGTTCCCTGTTTTATTTTGAAGTCGGTTTTTTGTCTCGTCCTGTTTTTAGTTCTGCTTCCTGTGTTTTCCCGCTCTTGTGATTACCTGATGTTTTCCACCTGCTGCCCTGCCCTCTTGTCACCTGCCTCTCGTTACCTCGTTACCTTGTGTATTAAATGTCTGTGCTTTCCTTGTCTCTTGTCACATCCTACTGTTGTGTTGCCTTGTTGAGTTTTGAGCCTGTGTTTCTCCCCATGAGTTTATTCCCAGCTCTTCCCGTGAGTTTTTCCCCTTTCCCTGTGATCCTGTGTTGCCTCGTGAATTTCTGCCCAGTTCTTTCCCGTGAGTTTTTCCCCATCCCTGTCATCCTGTTTTACAGGGCTTCCTCCCTCCTTCCTGATTGTGGACATCTTTGCATTTGGACTTTTGAAGTTTGATTATTCTGAGAACCTGTGTTTGCCAACTCCTGCCTGCCTCCAATACTCTGCTTTTGGGTCCTCATCCCTGCCTACTCGTGACAATAGCCGTCTTATTTATTTGGTGTCTGTCTTGTGTATCTGTATCCATTTTATTTATTTTTTTATGGACCACAAGTCTAATAATAAAGGCTATTCATCTATCTATCTATAACATTGAAGCCAATCAGCTTCCTGGTTATTGGCGCGAGTCTCTTTCAGATTGTACCACAGACATAAAACAGATTTTATTCTTCAGCTATGGGGGGAAGTTTAGCGATACTTGGCTTGAAATAGCATTCACAGTGGTCTTAAAAAAAGTCTTAAATTTGACTTTATGAAACCTGCAGAAACTCTGAAACTGCAGTTACAGTGGGGCGGCTGGGTTGGAAACGTAGATTTAATATTTTCAAATCTCCAGTCCGATTTTAGCTACGACTTAATGTACGGTTATGGAATATGTCTTAGAGCTTTTACATTCTCAAATTTGCGATTACGTCCATATTTCTGTTGTCACAGAAACTATTGGGCTGTGGATCAACGCTGCCATCCGTCTGTAACTCCGGGCCCTCACTGTAAAAAAAAAAAGACACTTGCTAGACACAAGGCTAAACAACATTTCTGGGGGAAACCGTGGCCCCCCCCCTCTCCAATATTGTATATCTAGGTAAGACTTGCAAGAGGCTTGACATCCCTTGAACTCATGAAAATTATTCGTGATTGTGAAAGCAGCCTTTTGGTGCGGTTTTATGACTGCAACTACATCTTCTCTTCCTTATCTTCATATTCAGCATTTATTGACATTTTATTACTATTTTTTAATTCCCAGAACGGCTCTAATATAATTACTTATATTACATGAATTAGTTATTTAACAACCATGACAGATGAAGTACTGGTGCTTTATCTTAATATCCTATTCACCATTTCAGAGTATTGAGTGCATTTAATTTGACGTGTTCATGAAACAAAACATTGATTCTTAATAGGTTATTGTTTGTAGTCTTTATATTTCCTCGTGTAATTCTATTAGAATCTATTTATCTGTAATGTATTGGCTATGAGAGGATCTGCAACTTAGAAACTATTAAAATCCAGGGCAGCGTGTGATTTTGGTCCTGTAGCCCCTGTAGCCATCCGGCGGCATAACCGCTGGTACCTGACGCCCCTTTCACCTGTGACCTTTGACCCCGACCCGGAGGCTTGGCAGACATCAGCTGTCCGGCTCACCACTCACACAGCCGGTCTGAACGAGAGCTAGCTCGAGCCAACGTGCAGTCCTGCATAGCACTTGTGAAGCGTTTCTTCGGTGCAGATGTTTGTCATAAATATTCATAAAGCTGCCTAATGGCAATCATTACTCCAGTTCAGTTTCTTCACAACCCCCCCCTCCCCGGTAAAGCCGGCTGCCAAAACTGGCTCTTGAACTCTGCACTCTAGTGGCCAGGCTTTGATTGATTGGGACTGTCATCGCAGGAATCCTCCGGTTGCGCTCGCTCGCACAGCCGGCCAAACAAACGCACAACGAGCACAAACAGAGAGGTATTACACCGCCGCACAGAGTCATGAAGAGTCATTCAATTCACTAATGTGATCAACCATCAATCTCGCAGTCCCCGCTCGCTATGTGTGTGTGTGTGTGTGAAAGCATTTCCTCTGAGGTGTTCCGACACGTTTTACGTGCTTGTATACAGACTGTTTGCCTCCTGTTGAAAGCACTTCATTTATATTTGACGGGCGCCCACTTTTCTTCCCCATAATCCTGTGTGAAACCAAACAGGATTTAATCCCAGGTCAGCATGGGAGGCAAAAGTTGTGGAGCCAGAACGAAGAACATGGGAAAAGACAGGGATTTTAGAGAGCATTTAAGAAAAAGCGGGATGTTGACTGAGCGCTTCAAGGTATTCTGAAAGTGGATAAGGGTGAGTGGAGCCCAAGGGCCTCCCCTACCAGTCTAACTGCAAGTGCTTTAATGGGAGCCAATAAAAGTGCTAGGGGTGACTGGCAGGGAGCAGGCTGCAGAGCTGTCTTCTCCACTTCTCTCTACCTCTTTTTTTCCTCTCTCATGTTCTGTGGCCCCGGGGCTGCTGCCTGTACTCTCGCTCTGTGACAGCAGCCTCCACTCAGAGCGAGGCCTCCATAAATCTAGTGGGATTAAAGAAACCCCAGCTACGGGTCGCCTCCAAATTAAACCAGGGCAGAAAGCCACTTAATAATCCAATGGAGAGAGAGAAAAAGGGAAAAGGAGGCAAAAATATCAGAAAAATCACAGATAAATATCATCTATTTCAATAAGGTCTCTGCTTGCTTTCCGAATTTACCGAGATGTCATTTTCCTGTAACTACTCCACAAAAATATCAGGATTTAGTTAGCTTTCATCTTAAAAAATAAAAAATGTGGAGCTGCATTTTCCATGGCAGAAGAGACATGTTCATATTTGTGTATGTTTATATTCGGGGAACTGGATTTCCCCTCATCTTTTTTTTTTGTATCTGACTTTCTTCAGCAGGCTCTCTCCTGGGACACAACAGTCAACAGAAAATGTCTTTATAGATATGTGTGGATTAGAATGCAGGTGCGAGGCCTCTGCATATTTGTGTTTTCCTTTCTTGAAAAAATGTAAATGACATCCTTTAAAGATTAGGATTTACATCCCGCTGCTGCTTCACTTCTCCTCCCGGTGATCGGGTGCATCTGGAGCTAAACCGTCCCTGCTTGATTAAGTTCATATTGAACATTTTCCAAATAAAAAATGAAAGATAAATAGGTACATTTCAGTACACGCAAGAAAACCAACAAAACAAAACACTCACAAACACATCTTTCAAAATGAATAGAAATGATTCAAACAAGGACTTGTTCAAAAAGGAGTAGGAAGAAGCTATAAAATGGCCTTTTCTGTTTTAATTTAATTTAATTTTTGCTGTTTATTGAAAGTACAATTTTCACTCTACACTCTATTTTGTTAGTAATCACTACACCCAGGCCTGAAATACACACACACACACACACACACACACACACACACACACACACACACACACACACACACACACACACACACACACACACACACACACGCTCAGGACCTGTTCATGCACAAATGGAGACATGTCACAGTGAGTGTACCAGCGCCCTGAGCGGCTGGGGGTGGCTGGGGGGGGTACGGGGCCTTGCTCAAGAGCACCCGGCAGTGACCACCAGGTGAACTGGCCTCTCTCCAGCTACCATTCTACACTCTGGTCCGTACGGGGACTTGAACCAGCAACCCTGCCACCCTAGTTATATAGAAACAATTTAATTCTAAACTTATTTATGCATCTATACTTCAACGCATTCTCATATACGGGTCCGCATGATATCGTACAGAAGTTTATGCCGACCAAAATGTATGAAATCCTAAAAAACGCTTGTTTAAGCAGCTACAGAGCTTTGTGATGCTGGCTACGGACCTCCGGTGTACCAGCGGTAGTTGGTGGTTCAGTTACCCGAGAACAGGTCACTTTGAGCCGGGCACAGAGCACCAGGAGCTGCCGGTATTTTTAAATTTAGTCCACAAAATCTGCGATTTTTCCTGCGAAGTTAAGATCAGACACCAAAACGACTAGTTACGATTAGGATCGTGGTTTGTATTAAAACACTCCTAAGGAACTATTGTGTTTTCCCTGGAAAGTGAACTCTCGCTCCTAGTATGTAATTACCCCCCTCCCGACCCCGGAGACCTCCGCCCAATAAGGTCAGCATAAGTATAAGTATAGCATATATAGTAGTATAAGTATAAGGTTCCTATACACCGACTGTCAATGAACAATTAACACTTTTTTCTTGAAAAAAAACGTGGAATGCTTTAGAATTACAGAGCTTAATTTTTCTTAGCTTTTAGCTTAGCTTTTGAACAAGTGGTTCATGAGAAAAGGCTGTTATGTAAATATATACATGCATAAGTACAGAACTTACAAACAGGCACATACACACATGCATACCCACATACACTTACACATACACATACCTATACAGTACTAGTGCTGTCAGTTAAACGTGTTATTAACGGCGTTAACACACATCCATTTTAACGGCATCAATTTTTTTATTGCAAGATTTTTGTTCTTTTTGGTCTAGCAAACTTTTTAGTTTTTTTCACAAGGTGTTGCAACAACTAGTAACGTTTGAAAAACTACAACACCCACCGGATCTCGCTAGAACGGAAACACAACAACAGGCACACTGCCCATACGGCGTTTGGGCTCGCGCGCCGGCCAAAGAGTAGTAACGTTACGTTTTGAGACGCTGAAATGGACGCCGATAAGATTCTGGATGGAAAGTTTCCTCTTAAAAAGTTGGCAAATGTTCCACTAACTAGACCAAAGTGATCTGTGTGTTTGGTCGTAGTGAACTGAGCCATCATCGCAGCACGTCCAGTCTGAAATACCACCTGATGCCACAGCAAACGCTGATGCCCCCCCCCCCCCCCCCCCCCCCCCCCCCCACCTCGTCACAGTATTTTTTTCTCTTTTTTATTGATGGACAGTGGAAATGTGTAGAGAATATTTGCTCCAGTGAGAATCTTAGTGGGAAATTGAACACTACAGTGGGCTATATGCTGGGGGGAGGGTGGGGGCCTTGAACATACAGTAGGCTATATGCTGAGTGTAGGGGGGGCTCTTAAACACTACAGTAGGCTCTTTGCTGATGGGGGTAGGGGGGGGGGCTCTTGGCACTACACTAGACTCTATGCTGGGGGGAGGGTGGGGGGTGGGGGTCTTGAACTCTACAGTAGGCTATATGCTAATAGTGTTTTCAATTTAAAAAAAAAACTTCATTAGTTTAATTTTAAATTTTACTTTTATTACCACACAGCAAGCCGATCCACTTTTCATGTTGATAAGAGCATTAAAAATGAAAAATATAATGGGACGAAAAGAAATCAAGGGACATTTAGAATGGAAAATGTGTGATTAATAGAGATGAATCGCGAGTTAACTATGACATTGATGCGATTATGATGCGTGAATGAATATTTAAATCGTTTGACAACACTGATAAATACACATTATCACGTTTTGGTCAAAGACCACAGGACCTTCACCCAGGAGATCAGGGTTCCCGTCCACCTGACCAAGAGTCCTCATTTTACGCGATGGGAGTGAGAATGTGTCGTTTGAAACGTCAGCTGATAATTATCTACTTCAGACGTGATTTGTGCAGATCTTTCGATTTCAAAGCTTTTTGTTTAGATGAAGAGTGGCTTAGTTGGTGCTCTATAAGGGGTTTTATATACAAATCTTATGGCTCTCTTTTGAAGAATGAATATAGGATTTGTTTCCCTACGCTTCCAAACAGTGAGTAATGGATGTCAGTATGAAGGAACAGTACAAGGGGTATAATGAACATTGATTCAATAGGTATTTGGTTTTACACAATATTGCAATTGATAGTATGGGCTTAAAATAATTCCAACGTACTTTTTCTAGAGGTTGAGCGTAGTGGGAGGGGTAAATTGAGGAGGAGGAACAGCAGTGGTCGGTCCACACGTTGGTATTCCTGCTCTTTTACTTCTCCTCAGCTCCTTCGGGGACGTTTGTTGGCACACAAACCGCTGTTTGTTTGAACTGCTTCACAATGCTCCCACTCAGTGGGAGAGAACTCCTAAGGGGTGTTGGATTGCACCTTGTGGCTTTCCTTTCCTTTCCCCTCTCCGTCTGTAGTGTTGTGAGTGGAGCAGAGCTGGGTAGGGTGGAGCAGGGCAGTAGGGTACACATGATTGGGATCCTGGTGGTTGCACATGAAAGCAGTGGGAAAATGGACACTGGATCTCTGGTTCCTGGATCAGGTCTGATGACTTAATCTGTCTGCCTGAGGATAAAGGGAGTTTAGCAAGGGGGGGGGGGAGCCAAGGTAGGGCTCAATGGCAACATTATGGTTTTAAGCTTTGTGTGGATCTGAGGGTGCATGATACCACAGCTTGGTCAATGTGTATTTAAACCAACCCGTTCTCACTCCCAACTCTCGAAAGGCAGACGCTTGGTCAGTGTCTCTCAGCGCCAGATACCGACTCAAAAATCCCCCTTTAGCATCTTTATGGAACGATCAACCAGCTCGACAGCGGCGCTGGAAGATGTATGAAGAGTAAGTATGAAAGAGGAGCCCAGGAGACCGGGGGTTTGTGTCCCGTTCTTGGACCACATGTCACTAAAACGTACATTTTGCAAACCCCAACCACCACCTTTTTCTAAACCTTAACGAGCGTCCCGTCCCGGAGCGTCAAAAAGTGGCACCAAGAGTCCCGACAAAACGCCAAATCCCCCGACCAAGTGGCGCTTTTTGGCGCTTTGGAGTGAGAATGCGTTGATTTTCACTCCCTATATATTTTGTTGGTGTTTTACTGCAAAAACAAAAATCGTGAGTTCAGCTACTTTCATGCTAGATGTTGTCATCCATTGTGGTGTACAGGTCACTTATTAAAGTTTCCACCAATAAATTGCACGTTCTGACACACACACAAACACACACACACACACACACAAACACACACACACCATGACAGTGAGCCAGCATGCACAATACCCGGATTCTAAAACTCAAGCAGCTAAATGGAATTCAGCCATCGTTCATTTTAGGATTGAAACAATGTTTTTTTTCTCACTGTGACATGTCAAAATGTCTTTTGTTAAAAAAATAATAATAATAAAATAAATCAATGCCTATTGTTCACATCAACTGTAAACACCAGATGGTAGAGATACAGGACAATGCTGATGGTACATCATGAGTTTTCAGCTTTCAAATCCTTAAAACTGTCTGGTATTTATCATAATGGCACATATGGCAAATCCAAAATGGGGGAAAACAAACACTGGAGAGCTATTTTCAAACAGTATTTTCTTTTAGCTCTCACACACACACACACACAGAGCTGAAAGAATTTACACATAATTGTTTCAGTGTGTTCAAGCTGCATCTGTTTATTGGCAATAAACACAAATATTGGGTGGAAAAGGCTCCTAAAATCCAATATTCTAGTTGCTTGGCATAATTTCATATGCTCAAAGTTTCCTCTGGATCCTCGATCACCTGTCACCACTTTAAAAAAATTACACCTTTAAAAAACAAAATTCAGTTACCACAGCAAACGATTGGTTGTTGTTCCCATGCTCAGACATCCACAGCTTTTAGCCAGAACTAACACCATAATTACACAATCCTTGCTTTGGTAAACACATTCTCACTCCCATCTTGTGAATCACGGACGCTTGGTCTGGTGCTTCTGGCGTTGTTATTGGCGCTAAAGGTCTCCTTCAATTGTAATTGTAATAAACTTCTGAAAAAGTCGAAAAAAGCATCGGAGAAAATCATCGGAAAAATAGAATAGAATAGAATGCCTTTATTGTCATTATACACAAGTACACGGTACTTGTGCAACGAGATTAAAGCAATCCCTTTGCAGTGTTGACACAAAAAAATATAAGAATATAACAGTATAAAATATAACGGTATAAAATATCAAAAATATAAAGTCAAAGATATAAAGTGTAGTGACTGTCTAGAGTAGTGACAAAAAAATATAAGAATATAACAGTATAAAATATCAAAAATATAAAGTCAAAGATATAAAGCGTCGCAGGGTTGAAAAAAAGCGTAAAAAGAAGTGACAATGTGGATATTATCACCAATCCAAAACCAACCATATTTCTTGAGGTAGACTGATCAAACTATTCAGTGCAGGGGGGGGACACATATCCCAAAATCTACGCCGATGTCGGAAAGTGTTGTCCTTGACCGCCATACAACACCGAATTAAACACTCCAATGTTCATAATGAGTCCATGATTGTCAGCTCTTTATGGTATTTTCATTTGATTGCAGTTGACGGAATATTGGAGCGTATAGGCAGCGTTCACACTTTTGAGCCATTGGCCCCGAGTGGCGGATCAGACCTCTCTTTAAAAGCCCTTTGCATCTGGTTTCCGTTTAAATGTCATAAATGTGAAGTGTATATATATGCCAAGGTCATGACAGACAGATGGTGGCGTAATGATTTTCAGAACTGGGGCCAGGCAGCGGTGCAGGAAGTGCATGAGCCTGCTTAGGCTCTGCTCACAGTGACCGTACTGTAGCTAACAGGCCGTTTTCTTCCTGAAAGCCCCAAAAACGACTCATTTTAACCTTCAAAGGACAAATTGTCAGCTTTATTTTCTCTTGCTGGGTAAATTATGCCTCAATTGCAGCATATTCCACCAAAATTATTTACACGGCTGTCACTTTGACTTGCTGCGGGGCCACTCACAGCCCTTTTTTATTTCCATTTTTGCTGACAGCTGTGTGCTCATCCCTGAACTCTCATAATTTCCCGTTCTGCTTCTGTCTCTCTCTCGAGCCGAGGCACGCTCCGGCATGTTCACGTCGACACTTCATTTCTCCCAACCGTTGTTTTTCTATCGCTTTCTTCACAGACCCCTCCCTCTACCAATCATTTACTCCCACCCTGTCTCCGCTGCCTCTGTGGATGTCTGCGTGGGAGTTGACCCACCCAGTAAAAGGTAGCGGGCCGAGAGTCAGCCGGTTCAAACGCATGGAAAGAGACTCCAGATATAACAAGAGATGGCTATGCAAACAAGCCGCGATCAAACACTTTCCGCTGAACCTATGTATAAAACATTAAAAGATCAGAGATCACACAGTGGCGGCTGTGGCTCAGTGGTAGAGCGGGCGCCTGTGTGTGTGTGTGTGTGTGTGTGTGTATCTGATGAGCAGGTGTCACCTTGTATGGTGAATGGTTCCTGTACTATGTAAAAGAGCTTTGAGTAGTCGCTGAGACTAGAAAAGCACTATATAAGAACTTCATATTTACAGTGAACTTGGCGTCCCATCAGGGCCCCACATCAGGACCAAATCTTTACAGCACAGACAGTGACTTTCATGATCCAGTCAAAGAGCTGAAGACCTTAAACTCCCCTAGAAACTGCTACTCCTCACAGGCCTCTCACGCATTTACTTTCCAGTCAACGTGTAGCAGTGACCGCCTAACCAGAGACAGTGGTGGAAGAAGTATTCCAATCTTTTACTACAGTAAAAGTACCAATGCCATACTGTAAAAACACACTGTTACGAGTACAGTTCCTGCATTTAAAATGTTACTTAAGTAAAAGTATGTATCAGGAAAAAGTAGGAGTAGAAAGTGACATGAAACGCAAAAGACTCAAGGACAAGCCAATGGGACTCACAGGGTCGCCTTGGCTATGCCACTCTCCATGAGGAAGAAAACTGAAAATAAGAAGAGGGGAAGAAACGGAGAAGTGACTGGCGAAGGAAGCAGACGAGCGCACGCAGCGGGACGGCGCTCTGATTCGCTCGCGGCGTCTTTTTCGTCGGCACCGTCGCCTATGGAAATAAAAACATTCCTCATGGTTTCTGAGGATGAAGTGAAAACCCCAGAGTGAGGCCCGCTGTGTTCCTTTCCTGCTCTCTCTATACCCTCCAGGCGACTGAGGTGCTACAAACACACACACACACCCACACAGACACACACAGACACACACACACCCTGTTGTCCATGTCCAGGGTTTTGACTGACATTGACTGACAGCTGATAGGCTTTTAGTTCATGTGGGCTTTTGTTTTATGTTTCCCTGTCTTCGGTTGGCTGAGTGTGTGTGTTTGTGTGTGTGTGTGTGTGTGTGTGTGTGTGTATTCCCTTCTTTCACATTATGCTTCAGTGATGTTTCCTGCACACACATCCTGTTACACGGCTGTAGCTCGAGGCATACCCTGCAAAGGGGGCATGTGGGTCTTTTTTTTCATATTTCTTTTCCAACTCTGCTGGAATTTGAGATAGCATGTTAGCATTCCATCGATGCACA
Organism: Etheostoma spectabile; assembly: GCF_008692095.1. NCBI lineage: Eukaryota > Metazoa > Chordata > Actinopteri > Perciformes > Percidae > Etheostoma > Etheostoma spectabile. The sequence goes on along the minus strand of NC_045743.1, from coordinate 21,940,737 downwards.
AGAACGCTCTCTTTATTCCTATATTTATCTCATATATATATATATATATATATATATAT